>NW_007728207.1:217648-247896 GCF_000696425.1 Galeopterus variegatus | reverse complement strand
CGGGGCCTTGCCCTAGTCCCTCTCCTGGGCCAGCAACCTCCAGTTGTCTGCCACAGGTGAAAATACATCCTGTAGATGTGAGTATTTGCTATGTACCTGCCACTATGTTTTTGAAGAGGGCTATTTATTCTTAATTTTAAAAGCTGTAGAATTAAACATTTTACGTTTCTCCTGCTAAACATAAGTTGCCCCTTCACTCCTTGTTACTATCTGCTCTATCCTGCTGCAAGCTGATTGTCCTGACAGAAGAAAACGGAGATGAGCCTCCGTGTTGCATTCATGTTCACAAATTAGATAAAACCTGGCTGGTTCCGCTGTAGCTCTCAGGACGGATTTGCCTGCAGATATGCAGTCTCTGAGCTGTGACTCGGATGATTTTATGAGAATTAAAATGATATGGCGTTTCTTTGTCTTTCCTCACGTTCCTTTTATGAGCCTTGAGGTTAGTCATTCATTCCTGCAATGCTCTCCCCAGCTCACTTGGTTAATAAGGAAAAAAAAGAAAAGTCCAGTCCTCTCCAGTATTTAGCTTAGAAGCTTAGTTTTATTTTACGTCTCTTGGTGCTCCTGTCCAGGGTCTAGCCTTCATGTGACTGCACACTGGTTTCTGTCCTTTCTGTTGACAACTTCCTATTGCAGCTCTACAGTCTTGTGCCTTTGACAGGTTGATGATGAGGTTTTCGTCGTAAATCCAGAAGCCACCAGAACTAAGAACATCTGCGTTTGTTTGTCTGACACGGCAGTCCCCACCTCCTTTTTCTGCTGGCCTGTTGCAGTTTCTCATGAGAACTTCTGTCCGTGTCATTCACGGGTTTTCTTCTCCCTGCAGGTTTTGCATGCAGAAGTGTGTCCGTCTGGTGCCTGGAGTCACGCTGGATCTGATAGAAAAGTGAGTATGATTTTCAGGCTCTCGCAGCTTTCTGGAGCTGACAGGATTCTTCTCCTTTTCCCACTCGGATCTCAGGGGTGCTTTACTGTCAGCATAGGGACGTCCTCTTTCATGTAGATGTGTCTTTTGTTCTCTAGTTAAGGCTCTGTTTGTGATTTATACTGGTGCCTAGTGTAAAACGGGCCACATTAACAGAGAAATAATAAGCTTATTTTTTGGAACATCTGAAAATACTCCAGACTCTAAGCCAAAGCAAAAACCCATCGCTACACGTACGAATCATTTCTGCTTTCCTGACTGAAATGGCTGGATCGCAGCTTAGATTTACCTTATTTATTTTGTAGCTTTTCATTCTGCCTGCCACCCATTTTCCCATCTCAGGGCGTACTGATTCCAGATGGTGAATGATGAAACACCCAGGTTCAGCGAGGAGATGTCCTTTGGGGAGCCTTTTTAAAAATCACACTTGCCTCCCGTAGTCCTTGCGGGCCCATGGACCCACTTGTCTGCCTCCAGTTTTGAATCTCTTTGGATCTGAAATAATATCTCATGACTCTAAACTTGACCTGCATATTTTTGTTTATTTGTTTATATGTGCATTTGACTGACTCATCTTAAGTTATTCTCATTCATCTAGGCAGTATGAGAAAATTATGGGTTGTTTAAAACCCCATGTCTTCTAAAATTAACATACAAGATAATTGTCTTCCACATCTTGGTATACAAAACTATGTATTAAAATAGCTAAGGCCTGAATTTATTAAATTAAATAGGAAAAGAAGAGCTACTTGTAAGTTTCTCTCCTAGAAAAGTGCTTGCCTTGTATATACAGGAAAATGTACAAGGCTGTTATGCCTAAATGTCCACCAGTAGTACCATGAGATCAACGGGGCGCGTCCATAGCAGAGCACTCACCATGTGGCAGGTGAGCAAACAACCACTATGCTGGGGTGACTGGGGCTGTCCACCAGATGTGTTGTGAGAGGAGAGATACACACTGTAGAACGCCGAGAGTGTTTTCCAAACAAGGCACACTCTGTGTGTGTAAATGCACGTGAAAAGCGGCACGATACAATACATGTGGGGTTCACTCTGGGTAGGAAAGTGGAATTTGGAAAAATGAGAGGGACAAGCAGCGTTAAGGGACTTTGACTTTTTTCTGTCTTATTTAATTTTTTTTTTTACAAAAGTGTCATCATGTAAAATACATGTCCAGGTAAATTTAAGAGAAAGAATCAATAACATATAATGAGGACATCTGCAAACAATTCACTGCAAGTAGTTTCTCTTAGATTTTGAACAAATGTCTAAGGAAATCCTGTGACGGGTCTCTGCATTTGTCTGCTTTAGACGCTTTGGTTCACAGCACAATGGGATAACTGTGACCAGAAAGAATCAGTGCAACACTGATCGGTGCCAGCAAGGTAAAGAAAAGCTTTGGCTGTCCCTCAGCCCCAGAGTAGGTCTTGGTGATCACAACCCCCCACTCCAGATGGCAGTGAATCAGAATCCTCTGTTGGAAAGGTGAGGCTGGCCCAGGCAGGGGTGTGAGCTCCAGGTTATCAGTAGGTTGAGGGCACCAGCTCTGAGGTCGTGGGGAGCTTTGCAGGGCATGACTGAGGACCGGCAGGTCAGCTGTATTCAGAGAGCTTACTGTGTTACTCCTCAGGCCACACAACTGGAAAGTCACTTGGCCCAGCTCAGACACAGCAGGAAAAGCAGGGCGTACAGAGCATGGGGGTGGCAGTAGGCTGAGCACACATGGTTGGCCTGGTGTTCACAGTGATCACTTACAGTGCAGATTTCAGGCTCTCGTTCCACGTGTCACCAACGTCCTCCCCTCAGTAGGTGGTCTGATGCGTACAAGTTACCAGTTGTCCACTAGCTGCTTTTAGAAGTTGTTTATGGCACACCTGTGCATCCCGGGCACACATTTGCTAATTCTCTGCAAATGGTCATCGATGAAAGAGCCTCTGCTGACCTCGACAACCTGGAGTTGTCCACATGGTGCCTCGTCCTCTTCCTGTCTGCTCTGTGCTCTTCCTGCTCATGGTGCTGGTGGGACATGGGGTCAGCATGGCAGACGAGGGCTGAGCGACATAGGTTTAATGTGTCCGCTCTTAAAGACTCTCCCAGCTTACCCAAGTCCCAGGCAGATGTTCACAACTCCCGCCTGGGCAGGCATGGGCTCAGGTTGCTGAGGTTCTAAGCCAGGCCACCGAGGGATATGATGCAGACACCTCAAGGCAGTACTGGGGCTTAGAAAGCCACTGGCAAATGCTAGACTGATAGCATGTAACTGGGAAACATCACATGGAAAAGAGTTTTACAAATAAGAAAAGACGAGACAAAATGATCTGTCATGTCCATCAGTCTGCTTTGGTGCCTTGGCGAGACTGCAGTTTTGCAAAGCTGTTTTCTTAGAACTCTACTTTCCAATCATTGCTGTGGTCCTTCTTTTGGGTTTTTATTTCCCCATCCATTTCCTGAATTATAGAACTCTGTATTACTTATGCTATATACAGGTATTGTCACATGTACACATACACACTGTATAGATATAATTTCTTAAGTAAACCATATCCACTGAAATTTCAGCCAAGTTACCTTTTATTGTAAGTAGGTTGCTTCTGTTGGTTTGAATAAGTTCTTGATTCTTTTTTTTTTTTGCCTGTTTGACTCTTTCCAGAGTTTCCTCTAAATGTGGACAGGGTTGTGTTATCCCTTCCCCATTGGCAAGGGCAGCAACTGTGCCCAGATCCCCTGCCCGCATGCTGCACAGCCTCCCAGCACTCCATGCAGATGGCCCAGGAGTGTGCCGTCCCCTCCTGGCCACTGCAGATGAGACTCTGCTCATGTTTATCGAGCCACATGGACTCAGACAAACAGCATCACATGTTCTGAGACTCCAGAGGAAGAAAAAAAGAGCTATTAAAAATCACCTAGTAATTAAAAAAAATTTTTTTTAAGTTATTAATCAAACCCCCTTATTTGACTGAAAGGGAACCTGGCATTTATTTCCATTCAGCAGAGTGACATTTTCTGCCTGATAAGTGGCAGGACCAGCCAGGAGGATGGTCTCTGAACAGCCCTTCTGTGGTCTTGCTCACCATACAGAGGTCCTCCTTTGACCAAAATGTTGGTGTCAGGACAACCACCTCCTTTTCCTTTCCCTTTCTGAAACTTAAAATGGGCACAGCACGGGCCGGCCCCGTGGCACACTCGGGAGAGTGTGGCGCTGGGAGAGCAGCGATGTTCCCGCCGCGGGTTCGGATCCTATATAGGACTGGCTGGTGTGCTCACTGGCTGAGCGCGGTGCGGGCGACCCCACACAAAGGGTTGCGATCCCCTTACCGGTCACGAAAAAGACAAAAAAAAAAAAAAAAATGGGCACAGCACCATGGCATCCTAAGCATGGTCCACAAAAAAGAGAAATCGGCAAATGTTTACTCCATGAAAAATACTCCTAGTAAGTGAAAAGACAAGCTGCTGACTTGGATACAATATTTGCAAATCACATACCTGACAAAGGACACTCGTATGCAGAACGTAGTAGGAAATATCAGAACTCAAAAACAACAGACATAAAACCCAATGAAAAAGTGGGTGAAACACATGAAGAGACACTTCACATAAGAGGACTTAAGGGTGGCAGATGTGCACATGAAGAGGTTCTCAAAGTCACCACCCATGCGGCCAGCAGCCAAAAAATCACAAGGAGGTAAGTTCAAGTCAAAACCGCTGTGGGATGTCACTGCGTGCCTGCTAGAGCAGATGGAGTTCCAGACTGACCACGCCAGGTGCTGGAGAGGGAGCCCAAGTGCTGGGAAGGCAGAGAGGCACAGCCACTCCTGAGGAGTTCGGCAGCTGCTCCTTTTTTTTTGGAAGCTGGCCAATCTGGGGATCCAAACCCTCAACCTTGATCTTGATGTTAACAACACCGTGCTCTAACCAGCTGAGCTAACCAGTTATACATTTCCTTGTAACTTACCCTGTGGCCCAGCGGACCTCCTGCATACATGCCCTGGAGGAGTGGAAGCTTCTGTTCACACAGAATCCCATACATGGTGTTTATAGAGCTCTATTCATCATCACCCCAAACATGGAGTAGTCAAAGGTCCTTCATGGCATGAATGAATAAACAGACAGGTGCATCCGTACGATGGGCACTGTCAACAAGAAAATGGAGCAGACTTTTGATACACACAAACATTCCCAGAAACATTGTGCCGAGTGAAAGAAGCCAGTCTCCAAGAGTGGCATACAGTCCAATTCCATTTCTGTGATATTCTAAAAAAGTATAGTGTCGGAGAACAGATCAGTGGTCGCCAGGAGTCAGAAGTGTGAAGAGGGTGTGAAGCGGGCTGGCAGGAGGGAGTTTGGGGGTGATGGACTGTTCCATTTCCTGATTGCAGTGTGGTTTCACCAATCTATACGTGTGTTATAACCCATAGAACTGTACACCAAAAAAGTCATTTTGCTATATGACCAGTTAAATAAAATTAATATGTAATGTGGGGGAGTAAAAAGAAACACCAGAAGAGAGTGTAGGCCAACATAACTAAAGCACGGCAGGGTGGCCACTGCCGTGGACAGCAGGTGACTCTCCCAAGAAGTAAGGGGTGTAAAGACGCTGGAGAGTCTGGAAGTGTCACCATCCATCCCCTGCTTCATGGTCAGCAGGAGGTCGCTCTTCGTTCCAAAGCCACCTCCTCCCCAGCTCTTGTCACAGCTGGGAGCAGTGGGGTTGTGGTCTTTAACCAGCACCCTATGATACACATTCACCTGAGAGTCATCTTCCTGGCCACAGGAGTAAGCCACACTGGAGCAGAGGCACTGCCTACCAGCCCAGGTAGCGCAAGTGGTTCTTTTTAAAAATTTCCAAGTAGCTAATGTTTCAAGAAGCCCAGAATAATTCAAAATATATAAATTTTTGAGCAGTTGAGAGATCTTAATAAAAACACTTGTACAGTATTGGCAAAGCTGTCATCGTGGGTGCTGGGTGAGGTTTTGGAGATCCTGTGTCAGGTGACGCTCCCCCTTGTCCCTGCTCACTATGAGTGCCTTTTCCAAGAGAGATGGGAGTCCGGGTTCCTTGAGTCTTGTGTACATTAAAACTGACCGAGGGCATCTGTCAGCCTGACTTCCATGCAGCATTCGCTCCCTAGGGAGGAGGTGCACTGCTGTCCCTCCCAGGCCCGACGTGGCATTCACGTGCAGAGCCGGAGCCTGCACAGGTGTACAGTGCAGCTCTGTGAGTCAGCTGGATGCAGGCTAACTGGTAGGACAACTTGTGTTTAATTGCATTTGTAGGAACAGACAGAAGTGGGTTAATTTCCTAAATGTTTAATTTCCTAAATGGAAGGACGCCTTGTGCTTGAGGGTCCTGGAATATTAATCCCTTTCTGGGGCTTCTCACTGCTCAAAAGAGATGGGCTTTGAGTTATCTTTGGTGGCTCCATCACCCAGGGGAAAAGGGGTGACAAATCCGTGGGAGGCAGAGCAACAAATGGTGCCCCATGTGAGGAGATTCTGGGTCCACGGATTGGAGACCGACCTGCCAAGCCTTGGAAAGGAAAATAAAGAGTACTTCTGCCAGTCACCCCGATAAAAGGGGGGGCCTCGACAAAAGAGGGGAAAGGAAAAGAGGACGTCCACTCATCCCGTGAAAACAGAGGTTCCCGTCAAGAGGGAAGTCCCCATCGAAAGGGGAGGCCTCGACAAAAGAGGTGAAGGAAAAAGAGGACGTCTACTCACCTCGTCAAGAGGGAAATCCCAGATATAATTTAAAACTTTGGATATAAGATAGCATGTCTCATTTCCAATTTGCTGATCCCTCTTTTATGTTGGCATCGCTGCTGCTTCATCCTGCTGTTCATCTTCCCCCCCGACGTGGGGCACAGACCATCTGGGAAAGGTCCTTCCCTGTCCAGCTAGCTCAGTCAGTAGAGCATGGGACTCTTAATCCCAGCAACGTGCGACAGATCACTGAAAGAAAGTGAGCCGAGATGCTTCTTTCTATCATCACCTGAGAAAGAGCCTTCCCAACACCGAGAGATTTATACAAGAAAAAAAGTAAGACCTTTTCAATCAAGATATTGATCACCAATGCTTTTATGAGGAATGCCTTGATCATAAAGGGAGAAATAACGTCTTCTCTGCAAAAGCAGTTCTCTAAATTTTCCTGGCCTTAAAGAGGGTGTTTGCAACTTGGATGAGACATCCTATTCTTAAGCAAAAGACTTGTAATTGATCAAAAATTTTACATAAGACTAGACACTCTGAAAACAGTAATGTCCTGGACAGATTAACATTAACAAGCTCTGGACTCAGAATCAACTATTTTGCGACTTTTCCGGAGTTTCAACAGTTGGTAATCACACCTAATTCACAGCACCTGGATTGACGCCACTGCAGCCTCCCTGAAAGATGATGACATTATCTGTCCTCGCCTGAAGTAAATTAAAAGGACTTGCCATGCTAAATGATACTAACTCTGCCTTAACAAAATGCTTTTCTTAACTATGCAAACCTGATCTATAGCTCTTGGTTTTTCTTTTAAATAAATAAACAGGGGGGGAGTTGTAGAGGATTCATAAAGCAAATGTACCTCAGAGGGCCTGGTTTTCCAAAGCCTTGCAGTTTCAAATACTGACCTTACAAAGGACAGGAAATTTCCCCCAGAGCATTGAGTCTCTGTTGCAGGATAAGAATCATAACTCAGCAAGGCTGCTGGTTCTAAGACAGACAAGTTACTAATTGATATGTAAAGTTACTAAAAAGCTGCTAGAGGGAAAAGGAATTTCGGCTATATCAAGCCTTTGTTAGTGGATCACTTAATTGCCTAACAGAATGTCATCTGACTTGTTTTTACTGAATGTTACCAGCTTCTATGGTAAAACTTGTAAAATTGTACTTAGCAAAACCCCACCTATGTCTCTTCCTGTAACTTCTTGGTCTGGAGAATAAATGCAGGAAGAGAAAAAAAAAAAGGAACAGACAGAAGTGGACTCTCCTGCTCAACTCCTTGTTCTGTTCTGGTCGTATCTGTTCTTCATTTTGTTTTTGGCAGCTGGCCTGTACAGGGATCCTAGCCCATGACCTTGGTGTTATAAGGCTGCACTCCAGTCGCTGAGACCACCAGCCAGCCCCTTATTTATTCTTTGGCAGTTCATTATTTGAACAGAATTATAAGCACTACAGATGGGGAGGGCACCCACAATAAAGCACCTGAGAGAGCATGCGTGTGACGTCCAAGCAGTGGTGTTACGGAGGGATTTTGTGATGGATGTATGTCAGGAACCTTCTTGTAACACATGAGTATCATGTTAGCTGGGGTCGAACGTGATCTGCTATTGATTTTTGCTATTTTTAAGGATTCTGAATCCTTAAATTTTACATACAGTTTTATTCTTTCATTTTAGCTGACTGCGTGGATGTTTCTTGCCCCTGGGAACACCTCTGTCACCACTAAGCTTGAGGACAACTGTAGTTCCATGTCCCACCTGACTCGTGCGACGTTTTGTATGTGACAGGGAGAGTAGTAAGCACACATTTTGGGTCTTGTTTCCTTCAAGCTTAACGACCTGCAGAAAATAAAAACCTGTCTAGCTCACACTCTGTCCACCCTTTTCTCTGCCCAGGGGCCCTTGTTCTGCACACATGAAGGACAGTCCTGAGCACAGCCTGATGTGGTCGTGCTGAGGCCAGGCTGCAGGTGCCTGCCCAGCCTTGGCCCAGTGGCACAGCTCGGCAGGCATGTGTCCTGTGCCCACATGTTTTTGCCCACTACTCTCTTGAAGCTGTCCTTCTGCAACGTCCGGCCCTTAGTGTGCAAGGTCTTGAAGGCCAGAGCTCTCTAGGATGGAGCCTCACAATGTCACGTTGCGCTGAGTGATGACGTACTGTCCTGCAGAGTACACAGCAGGTGACCTCTTGGCCAAGGAGACCCCAGCAGCACCTCAGGACCCACATGCGGTGGGTTTGGTGGCTGAGTGCCCTTAGCAAGGCATAGATTTTGCTCCTTGGCTTCCTCATTGTCTTCATGACATTGAAATGCCACAGCAGCCCTTTCTGCCACCAGACGGGCAGAAATCCATCCTGAATTAGGTCATTATCCTCTTCTTCACCGTCACTGGAGAAATCGGGGAGTTTCTTGTTTGAGAATTGCTGCATGATGATTTGGTATGAATGTGGTTTGTGTCACGCAGCTGCCTTGGTGCAGCCATTCCAAAGCAAGGCTCCTTGGGACATCAAATATCATCCCCTACCCAGCTCTTGCCACCTTTGTCAGATGTACAAAATGTATTGTTTAGGGTCTCAACACCAGACTAGAGGGAAGATGTGGCAGTGTGTGTATGATTATTTAGCAATCTTTAAGCTAGGGATAGAATTTGTTTTCTAATTAACCTGCTGTGTCTGGCAGTAAATTATAGAGAACCTTGCTCAAGCGACCCCCCAGTTTCTAATTATCTGCACTAACCTAGCAGCCTGACGAGTAAGCCTGTTGCTGCTGCAGTACATATTTATGTTCTGAGTCCTCTGGGAGTGTGGCAGTAAGATCCATGCTTCGAAATTAAGGGACATTTTTCAGCCCCGAAACAAAATAATGAAACGCTTAAACAGTGCTAGAAATATTAGGGGACTCAGAAAGCTACAGGGAATCCGAAAGGTGTTGAACCTGTTCCACGAAGCTGTTCGTTGGTATTCTGATCACTGGAGGCTCAGAGCGTACCAAAAAATTATTCATGATTAACATCGATGGTGTAAACAGCATATTTTAAGTTGCTAACAATCCAGCTTCTGGAATAAGATGAGTCGTTGTGTCCTGCTTCTCCAGAAGCTCAAATAGCACATTGGCCCATTTCGCACAGGAGCAGCAGGCTTGAAAGTGAGAGCCCTGAATTTTGGATTTGATTCAGGCTTTGAAACTTTAAGCATTTTTGTTACCTTATCTCTGGTTTCCATCTGTAAGAATTCTGGTCTCCTCTGAGTCCTGGGGATGCAGTGAGGAAAACGTAAGAAGACACGTGAGCTTTTGCTGGAGAATACATACATGGCAATCTATGATTCTTCTGGTCAAGAACTAGGAGTAACAAGAACACGTGACATTTACTGGGCACCTGATATGTGTCAGGTACTGTATTAAAGGCTCTACATACATTACCTCTTAATCTTTGCTAGAGCCCTTCGAAGGTAGGTGCTGTGGTTATCTACCTTTGAAAAGATGGGGAAACCGTGGCGCAGCAGAGGGTCTGCGTGGGGCCGCGCCCACGTCACAGGTACAGTAGCCGTGATTAGAATTTACTCCACTGGTGAGTCAGAGTCATACACATGGATTATGTTAGAAAGGAAAACTATCTAAAGATACCAGTCTTGATTCAAAGATTACCTTTCTTTCTAACATAAATATATCTGCTGATTGAAGGTAAAAAATCAGTAATTCATTAACATTTGCCAGTCACTGATAAGATGAATAATGAGGCACTAGAAGCTAATTTAGAAATAAAGTGGGAAAAACAAGACCTCCATAGATTGCACAGCAGAAAGAATGTGAGTATTGGGCGGAGTTGTGGGGACGCTATGACACGATGGGGGAGCAGCTCTTCCCCCCGCAGCAAGAGTGGCATCCATCAGCGCTGCCTGGCACCTCTGCTCCAATCCATCTATGGGCAGAAGGGAAAACAAGGGGCACTGGCTCCCCTTTGTGTTCGACACACACCCCCCAGCAAGGCCTCCATCGTTTGTCCTGATAGGCGAGTGTGGGGTCGCTCGGTTCTGAGATGAGACCGTGGACACATCACCAGGGTGCCGGGGGGCACCCACACACTGCATGGAGAGCTTCCGTTTCCTTCCCAGTGGTACCGACATCCTGGCCTTTGTCATCAAAACAAAGGCCTTCCCAGCACAGCACGGTGCATGTCAACATCTGTGGCACTAATCTCGCCTCCTGGCCAGTGAGGTGCCCTGGGTGGTTCCTAGTGTCCTGAGGAAAACGTGTGCTGGGAGTCTCTAATGGGGACACCCTTGCTGCACGGAGGTGCGGGGTGCAGGAGGTACGGGGTGCACGTCGTTCTGATGGTGGCTTTTCTTATTTAAAGGTAGGCTCCCAGGTGGTGAGAGAGGAAAAGACCATGGTGAGGCTGAGCACACACTTCGTGGGTCACCCTCGGGCTGTCCTTTCTTGTGGCGACACTTGCTCTTGTGTAGGAACCGTCTCTTGCGGGTTGCTCAGTGCCTGCGGTCTGAGAGCTGAGGCCTGCTGTGCCCCACTTTTGTACTTGCCTGTGCAGACATGTTTTCTCTCCTTTCTCAGGCTACCTTTTTTTAAAAACAGTTTTTTGAGAGTTTGTCGTTGAAGGTGAATCTGCCCCCGAGTGGTGGGGTTCTGAGTCTGCTCTTGCCTGCTGTAGTCATGCTGTTTGATTGTGGTCACTGTGTCGTGTGGCCTCTGCAGAGAAAGAGCTCACCTGCTCTCATCCGAGTATTTCATCTTCTGACTGTGTGTGAGACGCCAGTGTGTGAGAGGACACCTCATGTTCCAAGCTTAAAGGCACTTAGCGAACCGTGCGTTTGTTTCCTGCACCAGTCATTCGTTCATTCAGCAAATGTATGTTGAGGACTTGCTGTGTGCCAGGTTCTGTTCTAGGCTCTGGATAGTAACAGGACACTTGAAGTCTTGCTCTCATTGAATTTACGTTCTAATCAAGGGACAGAAACATCAAAACATAAATAACAAAAATATAAGATTACCAAGAGTGCTATATGGTGATATGAAATAGTGGCTGGTTCTTTGAGCAGCCAGGTAAGGCCTGTCTGAAGGGTAACACTTACACTGAGATCCACCTGGCCAGAAGGAGCCAGCTGAGGCTGGGGGAAGCATTCCCGACAGGAGCCCTGCAGACTCTGAGTCGAGCATAGGCTTGGATGGTATCCGAGTGTGGTTCAGTATTCACAGTCAACACACTCATCTGGGAGCACTCCGTGAGTCCACAGTGGCCTCTGAGTCTGACTTAGATCACTGCATCCAATGGGAAACTGAGGTACCTGGTAGTTTGGGCATTACCTAAGTTAAATGTTTTGCTTTGTGAATCAGTGTCTGTTAAGAGCAGCAGCCACCAAAGGGAGCAGTGGCACAAGGACTGGCTGACGGCTTCTGTTGGCAAGAGGACGCTTGGGGGGACCCGGCAGCCAGCGGGAGGGCTGTCTTGTTCTTAACTGAGATCTTTAAGCTTATTTCCATGATGATGACCCAAACAGATGTGGCGTGGCCATGTATTGCATGTCCCATAGGTATTGTGCAAGACCAGAATGCACCTTCTAAAACATGAGGGATTGTTGTGCTAAAGACAGTTTCTTCACTGTCTTTGATGCAGGAGAGCTCTTTGTTCCCCCTCTAATTGCCTGAAAGCAGGACACAGATTTACGAAGACATAGGCATCCCTCTCCCTTTCTACCACAGAGAGCGAAGGTCAGCCTCTGGAGATGACTTTGGGCCCTCATGGTCCTGGAGATGGCACCCGAGGAATGGACATGAAGCAGCTTTGCTAACCAGACTTCATCTGCCAGCTATTGGCCTTCTAGCTTCCCCCCCCCCCCCCGAGACTCAAAGTCCTTGTCCTTTGTCTTGTCACTTCTCCAGTGTCAAGCTAGGGCTGGGTCTGGAGCTCACAGATCCCTCAAGCCCATTCCAGACTGGGTCACAAACATTTCACATGCCAGGCTGGGTCGCCAGACCCCTCACACACAGGTCTATGAGCTAGGCAACCAGAAAACAGGTCCTTGGAAGCCGTAGGTTCGAGAGCACGGCTGTGTGCGCAGAGGCCGCCCGAGGCAGACGCCAGTCAAGCCATGCAGGCGCACCAACTCCACCCACACACACACAACCTGCTTGCAAAGACCACCCCCAACCTGCCCCAAGGCAAGGGAGCCTGAAAAACTATTCTATTTTCCCAACATCCAGAAAGCTACATAAGCTGGAACTGAGATCTGTCAGTCTTTTTTTTTTTTTTTTTTTTTAAAGATGACCGGTAAGGGGATCTTAACCCTTGACTTGGTGTTGTCAGCACCACGCTCACCCAGTGAGCAAACCGACCATCCCTATATGGGATCCGAACCCGTGGCCTTGATGTTATCAGCACCACACTCTCCTGAGTGAGCCACAGGCCGGCCCAAGACCTGTCTCTCTTTGAGACCTGTCATTTCCTGGTGTCTCCCACGTGCATATGAAATGTACACATAGATAATCTTCTGTTGTTTTTCCCCTGTTAATCTATCTTTTGTAACCGGGGTCTGCTCCCAACTAACAACCATGTTGGCTGTTATATTCCCCCTACAAGGTATAATTTACATACCCATTATAAGCGTACAATTGGGTTTTTAATAAATCTACCAACATGTACAACTATCATCATAATCCAATTTTTTTTTTCCTTTTTGTCTTTTTTCGTGACCGGTAACGGGATCGCAACCCTCAGTGTCGCGCCCGTACTGCGACTGGCAACGGGATCGCAACCCTCGGTGTCGCGCCCACACCGCGCTCAACCAGTGAGTGGACCAGTCTCTATATGGGATCCGAACCCTCAGCGGGAGTGCTGTCGCGCTCCCAAGCACCGCACTCTACCGAGTGTGCCACCAGGCCGGCCCATAATCCAATTTTAAAACATTTTTGTCAGTCTGATAAGATCCTCCTTACCCATTTGTAGTTAATTTCATTCCCACCACCTGCTCTGGGCACCTACAAATCTACTTTCTTTCTCTACATTTGTACCATTTTATGTGATCATCAGTGATGGGCGTTCCAGTTTCTCCACATCCTCACCAGCATCTGTCATCATCTGCCTCTTTGATTATAGCCATCCTCGTGGGAAGTGGACTCATTGTGGTTTTAATTTACAACTTGCATACGGCTAACCATGTGCTTATTGGCTCTCCATGTATATCTCCTATGGTGGAGTGTCTGTTAGAATCTTTTACCCATTCTTCATTTGGGTTGTCTTATGGAGTTATGTGTTCTTTACATATTTTGAATATAAATTCTTTGTCAGATATATGATTTGCCAGTATTTTCTCTAAGACCACTTTCTAGGTTATAAACATGAAAATGTGCTACATGTAACTTATGTTGCTCATAAAATTATCATGTATGTTATATTCAACTTAGAAGTTCAATTTATTTGGGCAATTTCAACATTTCTGATTTAATTTACTTTAAAACTTGTGGAGGTTTTTTGGTAACAAATAAATCAGAGCAGCTGTATTTCCTGAGCCCTTATTATGTTCCATGTTCTGTGCAAAACTCTTTACGTGCTCACTCATTCCACTTTTCTGTCTTGTCATGGATCAGGTGGTACTTTCTTCACTTTATAGATGAAATGATTGAGTCTCAGAGAAGTCAGGTAACCTGCCTAAAGTCACAGAGCCAGAAGTGGCAGAGCCTGGAGGATTCAAACCCAGGTCTGTGTGATTCCGTCCCCCATCTCTGAACCGAGCAGAATGCTGAAGGACGTAGCATCTCTTAAAATTCCACATGTTTGTGAGTGTGGGTGTTAAGAGGGAGAAAAGGTTATTTTTTGTTGAGGACAGGAAAGGTCTTATGAGGGAAGGAAGATGAGTTTTGTTCCTTTGGCGGGTTTTTTTGGCAGCTGGCCAGTACAAGGATCTGAACCCCTGGCCTTGGTGTTATAACACCACACTCTAACCAGCTGAGCTAATTGGCAAGCCCTGGAACAAGAGTTTGATGTGGACATGACAACATGAATGGACATCTATGGTGTGGGAGGAGTGACCAGTCAGTTTGGCCCACGCACCAGGTACATGGCTGGAGGAGGAGGAGCTTGCCTTCTGTTTAACACAGTCCCACCAGGAAACCTCAGAGGAAAATTATCCCAGAAAATCAGGAGCAACACAACATGATTGTATTTGGAAACTGTTGCTTTTGTGTGTTTTAACAAATTCACGGGAAGAGACATAATTTACAGCGAGGCTAGGGAGTGACCGTGGCATTTTACAGTCTTTCAAAGACTACCTATTCGGATCAGCTCAGGACTGTCAAGGGAAGTTGATAGCAATCTCTGTTAAGACAGTGGGATGGCAGGTGAGCTCAGCCCTCCACTCCTGCAAAGCTTCCCCTTCTCTTCTCACACCCTCTTTAGACCAGATTTTTGCAAAGAAGCTCACTGGTAAGGGTGCCTCATACTTTCAAAAGGAGACATCTGGAGAGACAGAGCCAGAAGGTAGCAAGCGCCTCGAGAAGGAAGTGCACCCTCGGGATTCGTCTGGAGTCTCTCTCCCTTCCCCTTATTTTAGAAGCTGCTTTTCCCAAACGTGACAGGCTTTTTAGCAGCTTCTCAAAAGAACTCTGCTGCTTGGAGGAGACTTCTCCCACATGGCTCCTGTGCCTACACCTCTCAGGAAAGGAGCTGTCTGAAGATCCATCCTAACACTTGAAGCCCAAAGAAAATCCGCTTTTGCAATAATCCTTCAAAAATAAATTTGGGCTCAGATTTATTTCTGAAGGGTTTTAGAATCTGCACTATTTAATAAAAAGGAGTCTGGTTTTCACTGTGCCGTGAACATGATGAATGAGCAAACAAGAGATTGCTCCCGCCCTCTCTGGCCCGTTCTTCCCTTCGACTGTTGTTGGCAGCTCCAGTAGGACCCGCTCCTGGGCTTGGCGCTGCTGTTGTTGTCGACTCCAGGGGTGGGCGGTACTTTCTCATGCTGTAATTACTTCAGTAAAAGCTGAATTATCTCCAGTATTATATTAACTCCTGCTCACCACCGAGCCATAGAAACCATCGCTCCTTTTCCTCCAGAATTTAACTTCATTTTTCTACATTGACTTCTCAAGTAGAAATTAGCAGGATCCTGTTCTGCTGGAGCTAATAAATGCAAAAAGGAGGGATGCAGGGGGATAGCAGCTCTGTGAACATACACCATTTGATCTATAGACTCTGAGAAAAGATTTTTAAAAATCATTAGAAAACAAGCTGCCCGTGTAGTTTTTTTAAAAAAATCCATCAGCTTATGTAAAGAGAGAATTATATAACCTTCTAATTTCTACTGTCTCTCAGGTGCTGTGTTCACCATCAAACCATTTTGATATCTCTGAGCCAATATATCCTCCTGGAAAAATTCACAAGAGCTTCATTTAAGCCAAGCTTTTTAAAATTCAGGTCATGGTTTATTAGTAGCTATAAAACCAGTTTGGTTGGTTACCACCAGCATTTAAAAAAAGAAGAAAATATCCTTGTTTTCCTAGGAAGATGAATGTTCTTTGGTTCTTTGCTTGAATATGTATATTTATATATGATTGTGTGTATGTATATATCAAGTCCCCATGTAAAATTTATTTTTTACTAGAACTCATAAAACGGTTTGAAAGGTTCTTATTTAAATGTTTGTTGCTCTTATATTAATTGGGGACCTAGACATGATGAGTCCCCAATTCTCTATCCTTTAGTTATCAATAGTGCTGTGAATACTTAGGTGGTCCTTTTCTATTTGTAGTCCTGAATCCCTCTTCTGCCATCAGCCTAATGCCGTGTTATGGTTTCTTATAAACTGCCCCATTTCTTTTTTGGTTGTTACTTTTTATTTTTATACCATTTTTAGTTTTGCAGAAAATCTACCCAATTTCTAATTATATATGTTGCTGATACATATACTTCAACTGCCTCCTCTTTTCTTGTTGAGGAAATAATTCTGAGTTTTTACTATTTTACTCTAAATTAAAAGCCCATTCCCCCCCCCCCGTTTTTTTTTTTCAAAAGATGACCAGTAAGGGGATCTTAACCCTTGACTTGGTATTGTCAGCACCAGGCTCTCCCAAGTGTGCCAACTGACCATCCCTATACAGGGATCCGAACCCATGGCCTTGGCGTTATCAGCACCACACTCTCCCAAGTGAGCCACAGGCTGGCCCCCAGTCCCTTTTGACCACATGCTTTGACCTTTAGAACTGCAGAAGGACAGAATTGCCATGACCAATTCTTCCTTCTGGAGGAATGGACCTTTTATCATCAACAAATGTTACCTTTTTTCTCTGGTGATGCCTTTTTGCCTTAGAGTCCACTTTTTTGGATAGTGACATAGCTCTACAGCTGTCTTTCAGTTATTGTTTGCAGAATGCATCTTCTTCATACTTATATATATTTAAGGATTATCTCTTTTTAGCAAGGTAGAATTGGCTTTTGTTTAGTTTTGCTTTTAAATCCAGACTAAAAATTATTGGTCTTAATTGAAGTATTTAATCTGTTTACGTTTAGTGTAATAAATGATATAGTTGGGTTTTAGTCTACCTCCTATTTGCTTTCTTCTTCTTCCCCGCCCCCCAATTGCTTTCTTTTTTTTTTTTTTTTCCTTTTTGTCTTTTTTCGTGTCCGGCAACGGATCGCAACCCTCAGTGTCGTGCCCGTACCGGACCGGGACCGGCAACGGGATCGCAACCCTCGGTGTTGCTCCCACACCTCGCTCAGCCAGTGAGCGGGAACCGGTCTGTATGTGGGATCCGAACCCTCGGCGGGAGCGCCCCCGCGCTCCCGAGTGGCGCACTGTAGCAGTGCGCCACCGGGCCGGCCCACCAATTGCTTTCTTTTCCTCACCTTTCTTCTTTCTCTTTCATTGCCATCTTTTTTTTTTCGTTTCTGTCTTTTTTCATGACCAGTAATGGGATCGCAACCCTCGGGGTCGCGCCCGCACCACACTCAACCAGTGAGCGGACCGGTCTCCATATGGGATCCGAACCCTCGGCGGGAGCGCCCCCGCGCTCCCGAGTGGCGCACTGTAGCAGTGCGCCACCGGGCCGGCCCACCAATTGCTTTCTTTTCCTCACCTTTCTTCTTTCTCTTTCATTGCCATCTTTTTTTTTTCGTTTCTGTCTTTTTTCATGACCAGTAATGGGATCGCAACCCTCGGTGTCGCGCCCGCACCACACTCAACCAGTGAGCGGACCGGTCTCCATATGGGATCCGAACCCTCGGCGGGAGCGCCACTGCACTCCCAAGCGCCGCACTCTACGGAGTGCGCCACCGGGCCAGCCCTCATTGCCATCTTTTGAGTTGATTTAGCAATTTTCTTACTCCTTTCTCCACTCTATTGGCTGGTTAATTTTATATTCTTTTACTATACTTTAAATGGTTAGTCTAGAGCAACTTTTTTTCTGTTACTGGCCAGAGAGTACATGCTTTAGGCTTTGCAGAGCACATAAGGTCTCTGTCTCATATTCTTCCTTGTTTTTATAACAACTCTTGGAAAATATAAACTGTTCTTTGCCCATGGGCCTTACAGAAAACATGCTGCTGGCCGGATTTGGCCCTTGGGCCATACTTCTGGCAACCTCTGCTATAGGAACTACAGTGTACATCTGATTAGAGTCTAGTATAAATGAGAACTTTTACATTTCTCAGGCAGTGTGAGGTTTTAGAACCTTTAATTCCATTTACTCACCTCCTGACTTCTATGCAGTTGTTCTCATGTATTTTGATTATGTGTATATCTTGTCTCCATAAATGCTGCTACTATTTTATAATTAATATTCATTATGTTTACCAACATATTTACATCTTCTGTTGTTCTTTATTTACTCCTGCATCTCAGAGCTTTCATCTGAGATCACATACCCTGTCTAGCCAGGTCTACATCTCAGCCCTGTCCAGGGCTGCTTCTAAGTCTGTTGCTTCTTTGGGTGCACTAGGTAAGCTTGAGAGAGTCATGGCCACTCTCTACAGTGGCCATCCTGTTTTTTGTTTTTGTTTTTGTTTTTGTTTTTCTTCTTCTTTTCTTTAGAGTTTCCTTTAGCCCTCTTAATTTCCCTTTTCTAGTTAAAATATTTTATACTAAATTTTCTCTATTTAATTTACTGGTGTAGTTCTTATCTCCTGACCAGACCGTACAAATACAAGAGTACTTCAAAAAGTTCATGGAAAAGTGGAAATAAAAGGTAATGCTAATCTTTCCATGAACTTTCTGAAGACTCCTCATACATGTTACTTTTAAAATTATATGTATTTTTTTCTCTTCTACTATTTTTAAGATTTTCTCCTTGTCTTGCTTTTTGGCAGTTTTATTTTGATGTGCATATGTTGGCATTTTTTTGTATTTATCCTGCTTTATGTCTGTAGCATTTCTTGAACCTGTGTGCTATGGACTTAATTATGTCCCCCCAAAATTCATATGTTGAAGTTTGATAGTGTTGGGGGATGGGGCCCTTGGGAGATAATTAGGTTTAGATGAGATCTTGTAGGTGGGACCCTCATGGTGAGATTAAGAAGAGGAAGAGACACCAGAGGTTTCTCTGTGTCATAGGAACACACAGCAAGAAGGTGGCTATCTGTAAGCCAGGAAGATTTCAATTGTTTAAGCCACCCAGTCTATGGTATTTTTTGTGGCAGCCCACACTGACTAAGACAGTGTGTCTTGATGTCTTTCATTAGTTGTAGAACGTTCTCAGCCATTGTATCACTGAATATTGCTTCTGTTTCATTCCCTCTCTTCTCTCCTTTTGGGAGTCCAATACATATATTTTAGATCTACTGTATTTCTTTATTTTTTTTTAAATTTTGGCAGCTGGCTGTTATGGGGAAACAATCCCTTGACCTTGGTGTTACAAGGCTGTGCTCTAACCAGCTGAGCTAACCAGACAGCCCTTACTGTATTTCTTATGTAAGTTTTCTTATGTCTCAACTTTCTGTCTCTTTGTGCTTAATTTTGAGTATTTTCCATCTTCCATTTTTCTCTTCAGCATTGTCTGATCTGCTGTTTAACCCATCTCTTGAGTTCTTAATTTAATGTACTGTATTTTTAAGTTCTTGAAGTCTAGAATTTCCAGAGGTCTTTTTTTATAGTTTCTAATCCTCTGCCACAATTTTCCACCTTGTTCTTTAATTCTTTGAACAAATTAATAAGTAAAATTATTGTAAAGTCTGTTTCTGATGTTGCCATTATCTGAATCCTCTGGCCATCCCTTTCTCTTGTCAGTTGCTTCCTTGCTTTCGAACATGTATTTAGTTTCTCAACTATTACCTGGGTTTTTTGTTGTTTTGTTTTTTAAAAGATGACTGGTAAGGGGATCTTAACCCTTGACTTGGTGTTGTCAGCACCACACTCTCCCAAGTGAGCTAACCGGCCATCCCTATATAGGGATCCGAACCCGTGGCCTTGGTGTTATCAGCACCACACTCGCCCAAGTGAGCTAACCGGCCGTCCCTATATAGAGATCCGAACCCATGGCCTTGGTTTTATCAGCACCACGCTCTCCCAAGTGAGCTAACCGGCCATCCCTATATAGGGATCCGAACCCGTGGCCTTGGTGTTATCAGCACCACACTCTCCCAAGTGAGCTAACCGGCCGTCCCTATATAGAGATCCGAACCCATGGCCTTGGTGTTGTCAGCACCGCACTCTCCCAAGTGAGCTAACTGGCCATCCCTATATAGAGATCCGAACCCATGGCCTTGGTTTTATCAGCACCACACTCTCCCAAATGAGCTAACCGGCCATCCCTATATAGAGATCCGAACCCATGGCCTTGGTTTTATCAGCACCACGCTCTCCCAAGTGAGCCACGGGCAGGCCCCTACCTAGTTATTTTTGATTGAATGCTGCAAATTGAAAATAAAAGTTGTACAGGTATTTGGGATGATTTGAGGCAATGAGATCTAGGTTATTTCTAGTTCATCCTTCTTCCTAGGGTAGAAACTTTGAGTCAGAAGGATCTTTTAGAGTCAAAAGGAACTTTTAGAGTCAAAAAACTCAAACTTTGGGTAGTTTTATCAGCTTGCCTTCTCCTAGGCAACTGCTCAGGTCCAGTTTTTGTTCTCCAGCCCCATGAGTATGTCATGCTCTGCTTAGTTTCTCTGTCTCTCAGTCCTGCTTTTGGAATTGCTAGATGCCTCCAAGAGAAAGTAGCCCCATGTGCAGGTTCCAGCCCTGGCTTCTCTCTCTTGGGTCTTGGCCCTATGATTCCTCCTAGCCTGGCCTGTCTTTCATAGCTTTCTAAAAGATCCTCCCAGCACACAAACACAGGCTTTCTAGCCGTTCTGTGTGTGAGAATGGTTTGATTCACCTAATCTGCCATTACCAGCAAGGGGACTCATGCTGTCATTGAAACCTTAAGTGACAAATGGACCCATATGCCCCAAGACTTGCACATGTTATTTAGGGCCTAACTGACTCGGCTTTTTAGATAACATCACAGTGGCTGTACGTTGAGTGTCTGCAAGTTCATTGTAGAAAACCACAGCTCCATATCTACAGGTACTTCTGTGTGTAAACCAGTGTGTTTCCATTTCCAACTGTTGCCAGAGGAGAGGGTCTGGGAGACCCAATAGCAGGCCTCAACCCATCTCATCCTCTTATCGGTTTCTTGACTCCACCACATGAAAGAATTCAAGAGCAGAGTCACAGTAGAAAGTGAGAACAGGGCCAAACCCCCGGCGCACTCGGGAGAGTGCAGCACTGGGAGCACAGCAGCACTCCTGCTGCAGGTTTGGATCCTATATAGGGATGACCGGTGCGCTCACTGGCTGAGCGTGGTGTGGCTGGTCTCAAAAAGGACACACACACACACAAAAAAAAAAGAAAGTGAGAACAGATTTAATATAATGAATAAGGAAGACAGCTTCCATGGAGAGAGTGCTGCATAGTTCCAGAGACTGGGCAGGGCCCAATGAAAGTTTAATACAAAAGTAAGAAATACACACTTAAAGTTGCCTACAGAGTGCAGGCTGGCTCAAGAGAGTGAGCACCCACCCACTAAAAGTAAGTTTAACACAAAGTAAAGCACACACTCCTCAGCAAGTGAAGTGTGGGTTGGCCCCAAGAAAGTGAGCAACAACTTGACGAAACTAAGTTTGATACAAAAAGAAAGAAACACACACTCCACAGGCAGAGCACAGGCTGCCTCCAGGAGAGTGAACAGCAGCCCTGCCTTCTGCTGAGATTCAGCTTTTAAATTTTTGCTACCTAATGAATATTCAATTAAGGGGTGGTTCCCAGTTATGTAACATAGTCTGGCACATGCTCAGTTGGTCTCTTTTCAGAGCATGTTCTTTGATCAAATCCTATCACATGCAGCAGACTGTGCTCTTCAGCACCCCTAGTGGAAGGTCATTCAAGGGATAAACTCCCCTTCACTGAGCATGCTCAGCTACCAGTGTTACATAACTCTTCTCTACTGAGCATGCCCAGCCACTAGATTTGCATAAGTCAACCCCTGAGTTCTCAGTTTCCCCTGTTGGTGCCCAAAATAGGTCTAATTAGTGACAGTAACTTTCCCTTAGGGGAGGGTGCAGAGGAGGGACCTGAAACCTCGGCAAATGGCTTGAAACCCAGAGGTGTGTCCTGAAACCTGAGCCAAGGGAAACTGAGCACCTCCTATCTCACAACATCTTTCTTACTAGGCTTTCTTGTTTTCATTCCTTTCCCTCTGACCACTCAGTCAGTCCTATAGCCCACTTGAAAGAGAGACTTCTCTGGCTTTAAATTGCAAATCATTCAGACTGATGTCATATACTACAATTTGTAAACCATGTGTTTCATGCACGCTGAAATGGACTTTATGATCCCTGGCAGTCTGTGAATGGCTAGAATACAAGAATTGCAAATCATTCAGACTGATGTCATATACTACAATTTGTAAACCATGTGTTTCATGCACACTGAAATGGACTTTATGATCCCTGGCAGTCTGTGAATGGCTAGAATACAATGCACCATGTAACAGGAAATTCAGGTAATGTTAAAGATTGTTGAACTACACATCTCTTTTAAGTAAAAAGAGATTAGAAAAGAATGTAGATATGTGTCTTGATTTGGTCCAGGAGAATGTTGGCATAGGAAAAAATATTTTCACTAGGCTCACAAAAATTTATCATCTAGTGCATTAACTCCCAGTCTTCGAGTCATTTTCTTTCTCCTCAGAACTGTATTTTACAATGATTGAGAAAATACATATGTATATTTTGTATATGTGTTTTCAGTGTAGGTTCATTGGTTGAGAAAATACATGCACATATTACTGCACATGGGCACATATTGAGGGCTCCTCTTAATAACTTTGTGGATGAGCTGTCATGACCCCCAGCCCTGCAAGGCAAAACCCCTGGTGTGGCGTGTGTAGCTTTTGTCTTAACAAAAGCTCACACCATTGCGTACTGACGTGGATTTTCAAGAGAATTGTTTTAAAAAGAAATTGCTAGGTTCACTTCCCCTTGATCTTTGTGAGGGAACATTTCTAAGTAATGAATTATTTGTGTTAAATAAATGAACTAGCCCAAGGTTCTCTACACCATCATTTTCATGGTAGTCATTTAAATTAAACAAGTTAAGGTGTAGCTTCCTTTAACTGAGTTTAATCTGAGACAATGTAAACTTGTAAAATAATACAATCTTAAAATATTTTCCCTTTTCAGGAGAACTTGCTGTAGCATCCCTCTTATCAAAAAAAAAGAAAAGAAAAAGTTTTATTTTTCTTTATTAAGTAGCATGTTTTTAGCATATTATTAAATACAGATAAGAAAAAAAAAATTAAAATCATCTATAATTTCAACCATGCTGGGAAAATCATTCTCAATACTTTGGTGTATACGCTTCCAGTATTTTTTTCTAAGTTTATTTGCGGGTAGTTTTAACAAAAAAGGCAGCATACTTTACATGATGAGATATTTCAGTGCATTTCAAATTATTTGATTTTGTTGACAAAGAGATATCTGGAGGGATGGTCACCAAAACGTTTCTAGTGGTTCTTAGATGATGGAATTTGGGATGGTTTGTATCATCTTCTTTGTTTCTTTTTTATAACCATTTGAGTATTTTTTAGTGAGTTTGTACCATTTTCTTGGAAACCATAGTTTTCCACTTGATGTTTTGTTTACACATAGCTTTATGATCCTTCACGGGGATTCATGCATTCGCTCATCAAATATGCGTGGAGCACCTGTTCCGTGTCCCATGTTGAGTGCTAAGCATTGGAAGAACAAGATGGAGAACATAGTTCTTGCCTTCAGAAAGCTAGATCTCAGGTGGAGACATAGGCCGGGCGACGGTGTCACTCACGGCGAAGACATCTGTGGGAGCCTCAAAGCAATAACCTCTGATGGCCTGGTGGGCCTGGGCAGGAGGGGAGGAGGCAGGACTTGAGCTGAATGGGGAAGGAGTCACCGGTGCCCCAAGCCAAGAAGACAGGAGGGTGCTGTGGACTGAACTGAGAGCACATCGGATGTTTGAGAGTGACAACTTCTGTATTGCTGGAAAGTGACATATTTGGTGAATGAGAAAGATGGGAGAGAGAGGAGGGAGCACAAGGGAGGTAAACATGGGCAGATTACTAAACCTCCCGTAGACCACCTCTGCCAGTCGGTTGTCCTGGGAGCAGACACTACACAGTTAGGGTGCACAAGGTTTAGTGGGAGCAACAGCTCTCAGCAGCCAGGAGGAAGCTGGGCTCAGTGCAGGCCTAGCCCAGTGGAGAACTGCCCATTCCACTGGGAAGAGGCAGGCCCTGGACCTCCCCTCACTCAGCATGGGCCAGAGCCACCCAGGGGAGAGGGGGACCTCCACCTGAGAGCTGAGAGGGGCCCTGAGCACACAGCCAGAGCGTATCACTGCACACACTGCTTCCTCCTGAGGGCCCAGACAGTGTCCCCAGCAGCCACCCGCCGTAGGGAGTTAGAAGTCCATCCACAGGGCCACGGAGAGCCGTTGGCACGAGGGGGGGATGGCTGCCTTCTAAGTAGTGAGGTAACACGGCTCAGATTTGTAGGCTGCTGAGACCATGCGGTGTGCTCAGCACTCTGCCAGAAACTGTAAGGAATCGGGTTTATATCAAGGAGAGTAAGTCATTGCCATAGGACTTTATTATCTATTACACAGAAAATTAACATGTGTGGAGCAAGGGCAAGTAATAAAAAGAAGAGTAAGGATTCGTGGAGTGCCAAAGAATCCAGAGGAAGGTGCAGGTTGTCGTTCAGTTCCAGTCAAACAGGAGCTCAACAGAGGCTATCGTGGTGGTGGTGGAGGGGGGGTTCATGGGTATCGAGGCTGGAGCCGTGTTCAACAGAGGGAGTCGCACTCACCCGAGGGGGGGCGTGGAAGATGTTCCAGGTGGGGCATGGATCAGCACATGTATGTGAGTACAGACAGACTTCAATGTTTTCCTCAAACTGGAGGGAGTATGGACAGGGGTTGGGAACAGAATTCCAGAGTTTAGTGCATCAGGTTGGGCAGTTTCTGCTTCACTGTGTTGGACACTGGTTTCTCCCTCTGCTCCTCTGGCCTCTTGGTGGCCCCTTGGGCAGCATGTGCACTTGGAGAGCTGATTGGCTCTAGCCAGAGGAGCTCTGCTTTTCTTTGTCTGAATTAGATTTTATTTCAGTGGAGGCAGCTAAAAAGGAAGTGAAAACCACTGCAGTAGTAAATAGAGAACCTTGTAGATGTTTGGGCAGAGGCATGTTAGGGCCATCAGCCTGCACAGTGTGAATTAGAGCAGAAGTGCCTGATGGAGAAGGTCACTTAGGGTGCTTTGCAGGCCTGGCCCAGCAGCAGCGGTGAGGAGAAGGCATCTGCAGGAAGTATGACCAGCACTCGCCGAGGACTGGAGAACAGATGAGCGAGCAGTTTTGAGCCTCCGAGGTTTTGAGCTTTGGTGAAAAGAGAATCTGCGGGGACTGTCAGAGGAGAAGATGACAAGGACAGTGAGCTTGACTTTACATGTGTTAAATTTGAGCTAGGAGGAAAGATAAGCAGAGCATGCAGGAATGCTCCGCTATGTGCATCATCTCGGAAGACACTGCTGGACGCAGACGGGGCAGGTAGACGGCGCTGGTGGTGCAGTGTGCCTGAGGATGCAGGAGGAGAGGGGAGGCAGTGTTCGCACGTTCAGCAAAGAGATCAAAATGGCCGTGCGGGGAGGACAGACAGCCCCTGGAATTGTGGCTTTCCAGAGGTATCTGGGAAGAATGATGGGACAGAAACCAGATTTCATGTGGCCGAGTTGAAGTCAGAAGCAGATCAGAGAAGAACTGGCAAGTGTCCAAAAAAGTAGAGAAAGAGGAGTGACGTGAGAAGTTAGCTAAGTGCTGCAGGGTCTGCTTGGTTTTTCCATGGACAGACAGACGTACGGCACAGCGGTCATGCTCATCCACCCCGGCCTCATGGCCAGCCCTGTGCTGCATCCCCTCGCATGTCCCTGACTCACGCCCGTGAGGCAGCCGGCAGTGCCTGAATGCTGAGCACACCCTCGTGGAGCCACATTTCCATCTGTAAATGGGGTAAAGGTGATAAGAGAGGCTCACTGGACTTGGCAGACGACTGGTGCAGACTGAGTCTGCACAATGGCGCGTTGTGGCGCACAGCATGGATGTTCCATCAGCGGTGGCGGCAGCAGCAGTCCTGGATGTTCATGCTGAGGAGCCTGCCTGAGGGCACCGAGCTGGTCCTTGGCCCCGTTCTGGGTTCAGGGTAACCCCTGTGCTGCCCGATCCTGCCAGGCCTGTTAAGACCCAGCCTGGTCACTGCATTTACACATCCTGCCTTCTCACAGATGTTGGTCCCTGAAAGCCATAGTTGAAGAAAGCAGTTTCGATTGGGACAGAGAAAGGACATCTGAAAACAGCATCAAGAGGAAGTAAAAATAACAACGAAGAAAAGTCATTAAGGGAAGACACCTAGAACCAAGAGGTGCCGCCCAAGGTGAGAGCACAGGAGTGCAGGCCTGGGGCCAGGCAGAGGAGAGGAAGCCCAGGGGTCTGGAGGGAGGTGGGGGAGGCATGCTGGGCACCTCACGGCCCCTTGTCCTCTGCCTGGACAGGGCTTGGATGACAGAGTCGCTGATGGGGAGGGTACCATGGAGTGCAGCTCTGGGCACAGCAGGACTGAAGGTGTCCACTGAGAATTCATATGAGCCCCCAAGGTGGGAGCAGGAATCTGAAGTGTCTGGGAGGTGGAACCTGAATAGTCACGAGACAGGTCCCCAGGAGGCCGAACAGCACAGCTTTGTAAGAGGGGAGCTGTGCACCTGCACTGCCTTCTGGCACTTTCTGTATAAGGACGGATGCTAGTGGGACCCAGATTGGTAGGAAGCCCAGAAGAACTGAGAGAGATCAAAAGGAGAACCCATCACGCTAAGTGTCCTCATGCGTGGGGAGCCCTTGGGGGCAGCTGATGATAGAACCGCATCCAGCAGGGTGGAGAACAGACTGCGCGGGGCAAGGGGAGAAGTAACAGCCCTTGTGAGGGACAGGTGCCTCGTAGAGGGGAACGTGGTCTGACTGCAGAGAGCGGTCAGGGTGTCAGGGAGGCCGAAGGCGGCCCGAGAGGAGAAGCACCAGCCCGGCCTTCCAGAGATGGCCCGGTGCCCTGAGGTGGTCGTGCAAGTGGGACGCAGATGCTGAAGTACAGTTGCCATTTGGCAGGGCCGGGTTCACCAGTGGCGGCCTGCGTGCTGAAGTCCGGGAAGATAAATGTGGACTTGCCCTGAGGTGGTCGTGCAAGTGGGACGCAGATGCTGAAGTACAGTTGCCATTTGGCAGGGCGGGGTTCACCAGTGGCGGCCTGCGTGCTGAAGTCCGGGAAGATAAATGTGGACTCATGTGAAGGCTACAGGTGAGCCCAGAGTGTGGGGGAAGTGAACAGAAATCCTTCTGGCCCCCATGGTGATGAACAGCCCAAGAGGGCGGTGTGCCCATCAGGCAGGCGTCGCTGGCTGCCAGCTGCCTCACCTGTGAGGCACAGTGCCCCTTTCTGTGGTCCCCATCTTACTTGTGAGGTCAGCTGTGGTTCCTCAGCAGAGGAACAGGATGCGTGAGGTACCCAGCCTCAGCCCAGTGGGAGCTAGAGTTTGGGTTTTCCCATCTCCCAGTTCAGCGATCTGTTCCTAAACTGCAGCTTTTTACACCTTTCACGTAAAAATTAGTCCTTGATTGACATTGTGGATTTAAATTTTAAAAGAACCACCTTCATTACTATTGAAATCTTTGGGGGTTCAGGGAAACTTCTGGAATGAAATGTGGTCTTGCATTTGACAGTCCCTGCTGCTCTGTTCCTCCTGCAGTCCCACATCATCCATTGGTGACCGAACGACCTCCCAAGTGGGCCAGGGTTGCTGTTCGTTAGGATCAGGTTCAGACAGAAAACAGGAGCAAACCGTTTCTCAAGTGATTTAATTCTAAATGATAAATGACATGAAAAGTGAGGGAAGTGGGCCTCAGCTCATGTTGTCATCCCCCGTAGGACCGTCTGCCAAATGGAGAAACCGTGTGAGATGTTCAGTCGCTGAATGGCGGGTTGATGGATTCGAATGATTTCTACATCTGTCTGAAGTCAACGGGGCAGACGGCTGCATCTGTGTCTCACGAAGAGCTTAGGAAAGAGATCAATGGAATTTTTAGGACACCGTCACGAGGCTTTAGTTTTGCATTTACTTACCAATGATTGTAACAAGATGAGAATTTTTTAAAGCACAGCTGAATACACACTGACCCTTACCCGGCCTCTCTTCATCCTGCCAGCTTGACTGTCCAGTAGTGACGCTGGGGTGGGGAGTCTTGTGGGCAGCTCTGCACTGCTTGGAAACCAGCTCGGTGGGGCTACCCTCACTTGATTCAGGATTCACAGGCTCACGTGAGCGATGTCATCAGTTCAGGTTTGGAAGCAGACCATGGGCAGGTGGCTGCCCTTGATCCTGACAGTCTCTGCACTTCATCCAAGGCGCCGTCCTGTCACCCGCCAGCTGCCCACTGCACTGGGCCCCAGCCCAGGCTCACCCCCACCCAGCGACACGCAGCCCTGGGGCTTGTAAGCAAAGGAGTGGGTTTTGCTGGTTCCACGATGTTCGAGTGGGGCATGCTCATCGTCGTAACGTTGGCTTTATAAAAATAGGAAGACAGGAAAGAGAATCGCCACTACCACATGCAGAGGTTCTTTCTTCCAGTCACCTCCCCGCACGTGTTTCATGTAATCATGATGATACAGTATTCGTTGTCTTTACTTGTTGTAAAACCAGCTTTTCCTCTTATTATTGAAATATTGTAGCCATTTTCAGTGGCTGTACCTTAATCTACTTAATATTTCTCTCTTACTGGTCACCTCGCCAGTTCCTGACTTTTCACAATTATAGATAAAATTGCCCGGCATATCTTGGTGCATCTGCTGTTTCCCCTTCTAAGTTTCCGGTTCGAGATTGATTCCTGAAAGCGGAGGCACTGAGGTGAAAGATACCGATGTTTTTCTGACCTTTCAATGCAGAAGGCTGTGCCGGCTCCAACTCCCACAGCCAGGTGTGGCTGCAGCTGCTTTACAGCTGCTCTGCAGCCACCAACCAACAGTGTAGCCCAGCAGTTTATTTGGACTTTTCCTTTGTGTGTATGGGCTTGTTGCTTAAAGGTTGCGAATGCCGCTCCCAGTTTAAAATCTTGTTGGAAGGACCATGTGTGTACTACAGACACTCAGCCCTTTAACTCCCCTCTGGTATCTCGAGTGTGATGGAAGACTGTCCTGGCCCTGCTGGCACTGCGCCCAGAACTGTGGCGAAATGTGAAAGCTGGCACTGGCCGGCTGGCTCAGTTGGTTAGAGCGTGGTGTTACAACACCAAGGTCAAACAAAATGTAAGAGCTGACCTCTAAGCTGGAATAGGTTTGTTGTAATGTTGAACAGATTTGTGTAGTAAAGAATTTGGCTTTGGCCAAAGAGAAGGTCTGGCCTTTGCCCTCCGCTTCTGCGATGCCATCTGTGTCTTACCAGTCAGCGGTGTCTGATTAGGGCAGGGCTGACCACAGCAATGGTGGGCACTCACCACTCCAGCCATGTGATTCAGGGTGGGGCTTTGAGTCACATGGCGTTGGGCAAAGAAGCTGAGCTCAACCACGTGTGCAGTCACGCCTATGTGACGGTACCTATAGTGGATTGAATTATGTCCCCCCCAAAGTCACTGGAGCTTGAATTATGTCCCCTAAGTTTTATGTGTTAGAAACTTGGTCCCCACTGTGACTGTTAAGAGGGTTGGAAATCCTATTATGGTAATTGAAAGGTGGAGCCTTGAAGAGGTGATTGGATTATAGGACCGTGCAGTAGTGAATGGGTTGAAAATGGTGGTAAGGGGCATGGTTCTGAGGACTTTAAAAGAGGAGAGTCTTTCTTTCTCTCTCTCTGGTCTCTGTGCTTCCACCATCTTGCGATGTGAGACCCCTGGGTCACTGTCGCCACCACCAGATGGACTTTGGACTTAGCCTCAGAAACTGTAAGCAATAAATTTCATTTTTCTTTATAAACCCCCCAGTTTCAGGTATTCTGTTATAAGCAGCAGAAATGGACTAATACAGAGCCCTAATAAAAACGCTGAGCCCCAAGGCCTGCATGAGGCTC
>NW_007728207.1:214958-217163 GCF_000696425.1 Galeopterus variegatus | reverse complement strand
ATTTCAGTAAGTCTTTCTAGTGAGTTATTGAAACTGAGGCTGGGTGGTCTTAGGAACCCCCAAACTTGCAGTTGGTGTCAGTAGCAGCATCGCAGTTTAGCTAATTCCGAGTGTGTCGAGAGAAGAGACAGAACCTAGGACGAGACACTCAGGATTAGCATTTTCCAGATCCTTGGCCGTTTGTGGGTTTCCCAGTCCTGGACAAGAATCTTGGCCTGGGGGCTGGTGTGCCCCTTCCAGGCTGCTTCTGTAAAGAGTGCAGGCGTGTGTTCAGCAGTGCAGCCTGAAGCTATACTAGGTGCAGTGCTTTTACTGGACATTGTTACTGACGATCTGGTGAATCATCTTAGAAAGACTTTCAGCATCCGTGCGTCTCATCTGCAGGTGGGACCCAAAACACAAGCGAGTGTGTCGGGCTCTGTGTTCACCCAGGATGCCCCCAGGCCCCTTCCTCTTCCTGGTGTTTCCCAGTATTGAATTCCCTGCACTGGCACTGGAGGGCAGAGATGAGAACTCTGGTAAATGCCTTCCTGGGCTGTTTGTTGGCATTTCATAACGAAACGTCTTCTCTCTGGGAGGCACACCTCACCCCACACACAGCCCCCATTGGCGAAGCTCTGTTGCAGTTTGTTAGAGAGCAGGCCTGTCTGCCCTCCTTGCTTGAAGTGGGTGGGGTGAAGGAAGCAGCCCTCTAGGGTGAGGAAGCTGCACGGTCTCCGTGGTCCTTGTGCTGAGAGTTCACCTCAAGACCGCGATTTTTTTTTTTTTTTTCCCTTTTTGTCTTTTTTCGTGACCGGTAACGGGATCGCAACCCTCTGTGCCGCGCCCACACCTCGCTCAGCCAGTGAGCGGCCGGTCTCTATGTGGGATCCAAACCCTCGGCGGGAGCACCGCCACGCCCCCAAGCGGCGCACTGTAGCAGTGCACCACCGGGCCGGCCCCCGCGATTTCTTTTAAATTGTGGGAATCCTTAGTGATGTCCCATCCCCACAGGCACACACACTCTGAGCCAATTAAAATTGCTTTCAAATCATCTATGCCGTGATGAGGAACTCTACTGTGTTTGTAAAGCCTTTTTGTTTGGGTAAACTGGAGTCTCCTCTGTTGAAGTGGAAATTTTTTCTTGAATCTGGAAATCTTTTTTTTTGAGACGTCTGGCACTGTTTGGGAGATGATGCCTCTCTAAAGTATTATGCTGATTCTTTGTCTCTCATTTTTCTTGTCCTATCACTAAGCCCACTTGAGGAAATAGGAAGCATTTTTTGTTTCTAAAGGAAAAGGCATTTAGTGAAAGGGAAAGTGTGTGTTTTTCAGAATCATAGTCAGAAGCTGGCTTAGCTCAGCTACCCTATTACTGAGGCATAGCCTCTCTGAATATTATTCATATCGTATAACTTCGTATAATGTATGCTATACGAAGTTATTACGCCATCAGCCTGCACAGTGTGAATTAGAGCAGAAGTGCCTGATGGAGAAGGCCACTTAGGGTGCTTTGCAGGCCTGGCCCAGCAGCAGCGGTGAGGAGAAGGCATCTGCAGGAAGTATGACCAGCACTCGCCGAGGACTGGAGAACAGATGAGCGAGCAGTTTTGAGCCTCCGAGGTTTTGAGCTTTGGTGAAAAGAGAATCTGCGGGGACTGTCAGAGGAGAAGATGACAAGGACAGTGAGCTTGACTTTACATGTGTTAAATTTGAGCTAGGAGGAAAGATAAGCAGAGCATGCAGGAATGCTCCGCTATGTGCATCATCTCGGAAGACACTGCTGGACGCAGACGGGGCAGGTAGACGGCGCTGGTGGTGCAGTGTGCCTGAGGATGCAGGAGGAGAGGGGAGGCAGTGTTCGCACGTTCAGCAAAGAGATCAAAATGGCCGTGCGGGGAGGACAGACAGCCCCTGGAATTGTGGCTTTCCAGAGGTATCTGGGAAGAATGATGGGACAGAAACCAGATTTCATGTGGCCGAGTTGAAGTCAGAAGCAGATCAGAGAAGAACTGGCAAGTGTCCAAAAAAGTAGAGAAAGAGGAGTGACGTGAGAAGTTAGCTAAGTGCTGCAGGGTCTGCTTGGTTTTTCCATGGACAGACAGACGTACGGCACAGCGGTCATGCTCATCCACCCCGGCCTCATGGCCAGCCCTGTGCTGCATCCCCTCGCATGTCCCTGACTCACTGATGGAATTTGGGATGGTTTGTATCATCTTCTTTGTA
>NW_007728207.1:172403-213973 GCF_000696425.1 Galeopterus variegatus | reverse complement strand
AAAAAAAAAAAAAAAAGAAATGGACTAATACAGAGCCCTAATAAAAACGCTGAGCCCCAAGGCCTGCATGAGGCTCTCTGGCTGTCAGTGCTCCCTGCATGTTGTCGCACGTTGATACTGGGAGTGTGACACGTCCAGACTCCATGGAGAGAGAACATGGAGGCTTTGCATGTGCGTCTCTTTTCTTGGCTGATTTGAGTCTGTATTTCTCTGTAACCATGAGTATAACAGATTTCAGTAAGTCTTTCTAGTGAGTTATTGAAACTGAGGCTGGGTGGTCTTAGGAACCCCCCAAACTTGCAGTTGGTGTCAGTAGCAGCATCGCAGTTTAGCTAATTCCGAGTGTGTCGAGAGAAGAGACAGAACCTAGGACGAGACACTCAGGATTAGCATTTTCCAGATCCTTGGCCGTTTGTGGGTTTCCCAGTCCTGGACAAGAATCTTGGCCTGGGGGCTGGTGTGCCCCTTCCAGGCTGCTTCTGTAAAGAGTGCAGGCGTGTGTTCAGCAGTGCAGCCTGAAGCTATACTAGGTGCAGTGCTTTTACTGGACATTGTTACTGACGATCTGGTGAATCATCTTAGAAAGACTTTCAGCATCCGTGCGTCTCATCTGCAGGTGGGACCCAAAACACAAGCGAGTGTGTCGGGCTCTGTGTTCACCCAGGATGCCCCCAGGCCCCTTCCTCTTCCTGGTGTTTCCCAGTATTGAATTCCCTGCACTGGCACTGGAGGGCAGAGATGAGAACTCTGGTAAATGCCTTCCTGGGCTGTTTGTTGGCATTTCATAACGAAACGTCTTCTCTCTGGGAGGCACACCTCACCCCACACACAGCCCCCATTGGCGAAGCTCTGTTGCAGTTTGTTAGAGAGCAGGCCTGTCTGCCCTCCTTGCTTGAAGTGGGTGGGGTGAAGGAAGCAGCCCTCTAGGGTGAGGAAGCTGCACGGTCTCCGTGGTCCTTGTGCTGAGCGTTCACCTCAAGACCGCGATTTCTTTTTTTTTTTTTTTTTCCCTTTTTGTCTTTTTTCGTGACCGGTAACGGGATCGCAANCTCCTCGAGAGCAGGGCTTTGGTAGGTGTTGGTGAACACTGCATCCCTGTGCCCAGCCCTGTGTGTGTCCTCAAATATCTGTTGAATGAGTGGAGGACAGGGTGTCCTCAGCTCTGTCACGTTGACAGGGCACAGCTGCAGTGCTCAGTCCCAGGATGGGGTGTGAGGTCACCTGTGGTGCATGCTGCAGACTCCTGCACAGCCCATGCCCTGCACTGTCCTCGGGGTCCGGGTGGTGGCCTTGTCTCCAACTTGGAAGCCGCAGAAACCATGTGTGTTACCTGCTGGATCGGGTACTTGCATCTGGGGCAACTGAAGAAATGGTTTTCGTATAGATGGAGAGGGGGAAGCAAGTTGAAGGTGGAGGTTGAGCTTTTAAGATGTGAGCTCACGTAGACTTTTGTTCTCCTTAGGAAGGAGAAGTATGTGAGCTTCAGAAATCACAGGGGAGCGCAGGAGCCTCTCCTAGCTGCACTCCGAGTCTCTCCTCCTCCTGGTTGGAGCCTTTCCGTCTTCCTTGCCTCTTTCCTTCCTGCCATCTCCTCCCTCCATGACCTGTGTGAATAGCCATGGCATCACTAATGAAAACGCACCATGTTTTCTAGGATTCCTGGCCGGCTCAATGACAGGAGGACTCCTTTGGGTGAACTCAACTGGATCTTCACGGCAATCACAGACACCATCGCATGGAATGTGCTCCCCCGGGGTGAGGCTGCCTGGCCAGGTGCTGGGCGAGGGGAGGTGCTGCTTGAGAGCACGGGTGGAACGCCGACCCTTGGATATGAGGGGCATCAGATAGGATCAGGAAACTGATGGGGCTGGGGGAGGGGCATGAGAAGGAGAAGGCAAGACCCTAAAGAGGCTTCTGCAAGGTGGAATGAGCTGCCGTGTGTCAGGCACTTAGAACAGGCGTGCGTGTAAGCCCATAGTGGCAGCATTTGCTCTGACCACATCAAAGTCTTTTCCAGGCAGGTTTGGGGCATATCTTTCTTCATTCATGGGCACTGTCATATTTGTTAAGACCAGAATTACTACTGTAAGACTTGTTTGTATTTCTTTTTATTAGTTGGTTGGTTTTTGGTGTTTGTGTATATATGTGTGTTTGTATTCATGTGTGTGTGTATTCATGTGTGTTCGTATTCATCAATGTGTGTATTCATGTATGTGTGTATTGCCAATGGGAAATGTGCATATTAGTCCCAACTTGTTAGTAATAACTTTTGATGGAAGTAAATTAGTGGATTTGGCTCTCAATGCTGGACACAAGTCACTGAAGCCTTCTTTTCATCTTTATCTGCCCTCAGATCTCTTCCAAAAGCTCTTCAGACAGGACCTGTTGGTGGCTAGTCTGTTTCGAAATTTCTTATTGGCAGAAAGGATCATGAGGTCTTATAACTGCACTCCAGTCAGCAGCCCCCGACTTCCCCCAACATACATGCACGCCATGTGGTAAGTGTCTCAGGTTAGACAGTGCCGGACTTATGGTTAAACTCTCTAAATAGTGTGCTTTCCCCCATTTCTACAGTAGTATAGGTTCAATGAAACTATATGAAGCAGAGTAGAAAGGCTTGACACAAAGCTGGGAGACCCCGAGCGGTATTAATACGTAAAGCTAAACAAAATGGCCCCAAAGGCCTCTAAATGGGACAGCTGGGTCTTCTTCAGAAGCAGGGGAGCCTTGGAGGGCCGTCCAGGACTGGGCAGGGACCAGCGGCCTCCAGAGCCCTTGTAGTTCTATACCTCAGGAGGGTGGCACTTTGTGAAGGGTCTCTAACCCTGTAGAGACTAGTACTGAGGAAAGAAACTGCCAACTGAGTTTCTGAAGTGCACCCAAGATTGCTCCAGAAACTTGAACCTGTCGGGTTCACGACCAATTAATTTGTTTACTTATCTCACACACACACACACAAATAGGCAAACACAAATCATACACACACAAATATGCACACACAAATATGCACACACAAATACACACAAATATGCACATACACAGATCATCATACACACACACACACGAGTGTCATCTGTTATGACTATTATAATTTTCTCCCATTGCTGCACTACTGGAACTTATACTACTAATAATAGCAGTAACACTGTTAATAAAGTAATTTGGTTTTTAGTCTAGACATTATGTATCAGGACATTTGGCCTTTTCCAGTTTTGTTGCTCTCCTAATACAAAGAGTTTGGACAAATTCTAAAATGGAATAATAGTAAAGAAAAATAGTGAGTCTGAGTTCTGTCCATCAGTGGGAGATATTGTAATACAAATATTTAGGAAGAGCAGTTCATTTATGTTTAGCCTTATAAACCATTGTGTGCTGTGTGTTCATGGTCAGGTTTATTTGTGCTAGTGATTTTTTTCCTTTTTTTAAATATGTATGTACCACTTACTTCCCCAAACTCTGGAAACCCAGAGAATTAAGGAGTTCGTAAACTTACTACCCATCATCCACTCAAGAAAAATTAGAAACTAAATATTCTTATTTATATGAGGTAAATCAAAATGCTTTGTATCCAGAATAGCACTTGTGCTGTAAATAGAAAAAGTTAAAACATGCATAATACATCTTCTTTTTAAGAGTAAAGAGGATAATAAATGGAGAATCCAAGAAGCTGAAGTAGACTTCCATAGAAGAACCAACTATGCAACAGTTTAAACAATGTGTAAATAAAATGTCAGACCACACAAATTCAATTTCCTTAACTCCATGAATAATGAAACTGTAAGAGGGAACATTAAAATAAACATTTTTGGAATAAAAAATAAACATTTTTGGAAGAGTAGATCCTCAAAACAGCCTTATTCTCTTCAGAAAAGTAATGTCTTAAATCCTATTTCTTCTGAGATGGGTTTTTATAAAAAGGAAGGGAAAAAAGAAACAGCACTGAAGGGGACAGTGCCCAGGTGGTCACAGCTCAAAAACTAGGTCAGTGCCAGGGACCAGGCACAAGGGGCCACAGACACGGGGAAGGGCACCAGGCTGTCCTCTCCTCCCTTCCACCGATCACCCTGCGAGTGAGTCCATGGGAGCATTTTCCCTTTCAGTGGATGTTTTCTGTCCATATAAAAACGCCTGCTATGTGACGTGCACAGATGTATAGAGCTAAAAAGAAAAAGAAAAGTTGGATTGCATTAGAGTAGATAGTAAAAGACCAGAGCTAGAGCAAAGTCAACAGTGAGGACAGGTGAGCGGCACAAGAACAGGAACACCGGGGAAGGAAGCATGCGGCCAGACTGTCGCACAACAGCGTCCCGCCTCTTGTCGTCAGTCTAGAGATGTTTTTCTAGTATTGGCCTCTTAGGATATTAAATGCTGTGTTACGTAAGATCCAAGCCTAGGCCTCACAGAGGCGGCTCACGGTCCTCCCTCTGTCCTACAAGCCTTGCTCCCCACAAAGCTCCTAAAGCAAGTCCTCATCAGTGTTTATTTGCTGTGCTGGAGAAACACGAGATAGCATAGCCATCAAAAGAGGCCCAGAAAAACCTGGAAAAGCATCACATGAGTATTTGAGGTACCTGGAATTGCTTTTGAACAGTCGTGAATGCGGATACTTGGGTTTTTCTCCTTTCCTGGAGTTCCTCCTGGGCCAATGTGCACCTGGAAGACTTAAGTATAATTCAGTGATTCAGCCTTCCTCATCCACCATCCTGCAGTGCAGTCTGTGGCTTCACGCCTCCTTGTTCTCTTTTAGGCACATTCTGGTTATTGCAGGTTGGGTTCTGTGGGAAGCACACTCTGAGACGGAGGTTAGCATTACAGTGCTGCTGGGGTGGGGCCAGTCCTGGGGTGTGCTGTGGAAGGGAAGGAGAGCAGGCAGGGTTAGGCAGAGAGGGAAGTTGTGGAGAGCCAGCCCAGTGAGTTCTGGTGATGGGCTGAGAGGGGAGCTGGCTGGCCTGTCACCCTCATCAGTGGGTCGTAGCTACAGGCCAGCTGAGAAGGGGACCTGATGGCCAAGTGCTATCTGCCTGGGGAAGGGGGAAGTCCCAGCCCCCAGCACACTGGTCAGGTTCTTACCGTAAGAGGAATTCTCACCTGCCTCACGCTGAGGCCCCCAGACTCTTGTTACGGTGGGGTCTTTCGTTGGCTGGGAAGCACAGAACAGAGCTCTTCTGCAGGTGCCCAGCTCTCTGGCTCTCATCCAACCCGTTTCCAAGAAACACATTTCCTTTCCTCATCCCAAAAAGTGACTCTTTCCAGGTGATTTTGCAGAGCTGGTCTCAGGCCATGCTGCTGGTGGCGTCCACAGCTCTGGGCTAGACAAAGGCCACCAGCAGCACCCCGGCCACTGGCACAGGCGAAGCCCCAGGACTGCCAGGGGTGGGAGGGAACTTGCAGAACATCCTGTTAATGTAGAGTCTCAGCAGTGCCCAACCGCCATAGTGCCTAAGCTGGGGTGGAGAGGTGCCCATCCTCCCTCCGTGTAGCCGTCCCCCAGCAGGGAGTGCGGGTCGGGACAGGGAGACGTGCCCTCGGCCCCCTCCTACTGCTCCGGATCGTTTGCTGCCTCGATCGTTTCCTCATAACTGAGTTTGACAAACGTTTCAGATGAGAGAAACGTCCTGCTGCAGCAGGGGAAGGGAGGGGAGGGCCACACTGCCCGCGAGACGTGCGGGCCACCACCACACTGTTGTCGTCACGGTGCTGGGCACACCTGCGGCTATGCCCGTGTAGAGATGGGAGCCGCCTGCCTGGGTGCCTACCATGGGGGCTGGTTTTGGGGTTTACCCTCACGTGGCCAAAGCAGCATTGTGCGCTTTGAGGGTCTTTTCTTTTTTAAATCCACACCATAAGCACGTGTCTTGTGTACTGTTTTGCGATTGAAGTGGATATGAGGAAGCCCTTCAGTCAGCCACCCCACCTCGCAGGAAGGAAGTTTCAATGCATATAACTCATGGCACACCTGGACTTCGGAAAAAAGCAGCAAATGTGCTAGAATGAAGAAGATTTGTGCTGAAAGAAAAAATCTAACAAAGTGCATACATACTGTCAGCTCTTTTTCTGATGGACATACCACTGTTTAGTAACAGTAATTCCCTCCAAGCATCATGAAGTGGAAAATAATTATTTTTCAGACTACAAAATTTCATTTGTGCTGAAAGAAAAAATCTAACAAAGTGCATACATACTGTCAGCTCTTTTTCTGATGGTCATACCACTGTTTAGTAACAGTAATTCCCTCCAAGCATCATGAAGTGGAAAATAGAAATTTTGTAGTCTGAAAAATAATTAAGGGGGCCGGCCCGGTGGCGCACTGGATAGTGCGCCGCTTGGGAAGCGCGGCGGCACTCCTGCCCGAGGGTTCGGATCCCACATACGGACCGGTTCCCGCTCACTGGCTGAGCGAGGTGCGGGAGCAGCGCCGAGGGTTGCGATCCCGTTGCCGGTCCCAGTCTGGTACAGGCGCGACACTGAGGGTTGCGATCCGTTGCCGGTCACAAAAAAAGACAAAAAAGGAAAAAATAATAATAATAATAATAATTAAGGAGGGTCTAATTAGTTGCCCGTTGCTGTGTAACAATATTACCATAAACTTGGGGAACGCACACAGCCACATTGTTGTTGTCGCAGTTTCTGTAGGGCAGGAGTCCGGACACGGCCTAGCTGGGTCCTCTGGGCAGGGTCCCCAGCATGGCCTTCTGCTTCCTCAAGGGACAGGGAGACTCATATCACATCACATATAATCACATCTGTCTAATCATGGGCACTGTCACCTTGGCCGTAGTCTGCTGGTGAAACATCACAGGTCCCGCCCACACCCCAGGGGAGGGGACCACACCAGGAGGCAGGTGTCCTGGGGCCACTGTTAAGAGTCTCTGCACCATCAGCAGCATCTCACCAGGGTGTACAGTCCTTAACTATGCCAAAGGCCAACCACCAGAATGGCCACTGGCCAAGCAGTAGCGTGGAAGGCAAGGGCGAGAAGAGAGCTGCCGAGCATGGGAAGGCGGCCTGCGCTGCGTGTGCCGAGGCAGACAGGTCACCATAAATGATCGAAGGGTGGTGACAGAGAAACAGTAATTCCAGTGACTCACGAATTAAGTGCCTACTGTGCATCAGGCACATTCTAAGGCTTTACATGTATTAAGTTGTTTGCCCCTTGTCACAGTGTTGTGTTGAAGGCATTATTATTATTATTATTTTATGCCCATTTTACAGATGAGAAATTGAGGCACAGAGAGGGGGTGAGGAGCCCGCATGGCAGGGCCAGGCCATGACTTGGCAGCCTTGCACCAAACTGTCCCCTGCCAACTTGGTGGGATACACGTTCACAGTCTTCTAGACTAGGCTGAACTTTAGACACACCCCTGGAACATGAGCACACCCTGGCTGAAATGACATTTAACCAGGGAACAGAAGAGCTAGATGACCTGTCAGCTCTGGTTACAAGTGGCCGTGGTGCTGGTGGATCTCCAGCACTGTTGTCTCTGCATCGGAGCGAGTCTGCTCAGACTCCAGGTGAGCAGGAAGTGGTGTTGCCACCTGGCTGGGTGGGGGTGGGGTGGAGTCTCCAGGAAGGATGTTGTGCATCACACCAGAGTTTCTTTGGCTGTCTGTGCGCCTTGCACACGTTTTGCAGTCAGCCAAGCCCCACTTGCAGGGACAGAGCCCTCCAGCTGGATGCTGGAAGTGTCCAGGGAGCTAGCAGCCCCTGTTCTGGAATAGGTTTTTTCTCTGGGTTTCCTGCCCATTAATGCCACATCTCAGAACCACTTGTCTCCAGGCCTCTGCCCTTTGTTGTGACCTTGCCCACCTTAACGCTCCTGATCCCTGCCTACTGCCTTGACCAGGACATGGCCAGCCTGATGTCTGCAGCTCCATGTCCCGTTCCTGCCCACCACCTGCCCTGTGCCCCATCCCACCCCACCCCATGCCCTGAGGCTGTCTGTGACCTGGCTCAGGATGTGATTAAGCAGGTGGCTAAGGAAAAATCAAGGAATATCACCAATGAGACATTCCAAAAGACTTTGGCAAATAAAGCCATTTGTTAGAATATTAGTTATAAAGGGAACAATTGGGAATAACCCTAGTACCTAACAGGATAGAAATATAAGTTGAGATGAATACTTGAAAGAATGTAAACAATCTTGGGCCAGTCCGGTGGCGCACTGGAGAGTGCACCTCCTGGGAGTGCGGCGGCGCTCCCGCCGAGGGTTCGGATCCCATGTGGAGACCGGTTCCCGCTCACTGGTTGAGCGCGGTGCGGGTGCAACACCGAGGGTTGCGATCCCGTTGCCGGTCAGTAAAAAAGACAAAAAGGAAAAAAAAAAAGAATGTAAACAATCTTAAAATTGTGTTCATTATCATATACAATATATGTTAAATGACAAACAGAACACCAGATTGTATCAGCATGATAATACCTATATTAAAATTTATATTATACATAGAAAAAGAGGCTGAATGGAATTATAACATTGTTAATGCTCCTTACACCTTGAATGACAGCATCGGAGGAACACTTATCTGTTTTAAAAATTAGTAGTCATTACTTTTTTAATTAGAATTCTACTTATAGATTTTCTAAGCCTTTGAAACACAAAAACCTATTTTTAAAAATTGAATCATTATGGTTAAGACATTATTTGTCATTAAACACAAAGCTGGAGACAGAAGAAGTAACTGGGTACTTCACATGAAAAAAATGTAACAGGTGGAATTCCCTGAGGTTCTACCCATGAGGAAGCAGGATTAAAAGAAAAAGGGAAAAAAAGAATTCCCTAAGGTTTAGTCCCTGGACTTGATCTGATCTGATATTTTTAAATGCTGTGTAAAAAGCTTATAAAATCCCGAGATGGAAAATAATCCACATACGTTGGAGTTAGTCCTGTACTTAATGCTGTATGGAAAATGGGATTATTATTGAAAAGCCCTGTCGTAGGGGCAGTTTAATATAAGGAGTAGTTACAAGCCTGCTGTGCACAAGGCACAGGGCTAGGCAGACCTCGTAAGGAACATAAAAAGCCACGTTAGAGAAGCATAAAATAATGCCAGAATATGTGCTGGGAGGTTCTGAGGACACAGCTCCAGCCTTCATGGAGCGTGGACTCTAGCTGAGAAATGCTCTTAAAGCAAAGTTATCCAACCTGCTCGCAGTTGGGGTGTCTGATCTGTCCCACATGATCACAGGAAGCTGGCAGCTGGGCCACTGTGCCCTAAGCAGAACCATGGGCTCCTGTTACCACCTTGCTGGGCATGGTCAGAAATCCCCAGGCCAGATCCCAGCCGAAGCTTCTGGTCAGGCTCCTGGAGCCATTTCCGGGCCAGCTCTCACTGTGCTGCCTGGGAACTCTCGAAAGTCCATGTCCCTGCCTCACAGAACCCAGCTCTGATCCTAAGAACCCTGCAAATCCTATCCTCTGCAATAACACCATGCAGTTAGATGTTGTAAAATAACAACCGTGGTATTGAAGGGAGAACTTTGAGCAAACAAACTTTATTCAGATGGCAAATTGTAGGTGCACTATGTGACCACGTCGAGCTTGCGCCAAGCTGAGCAATGAGCATGTGGTCTGTGGCCCTCCTTTCCCCTTCTCCTCAGCCTGTACCACCTCCACTGAGCCGTGTCAGTGCCTTTACTCATAGATGCTCCTAGTCCCAGGCTGAGGAGCTCACCCTCAGAGAGAGAGAGAGAGAGTGTGTGTGTGTGTGTGTGTGTGTGTCCGTCCCTTCCCCCCCCCCGCCTCCCGCCCCCAGCACTGTCTGAGCAGCAGAGTGCTTGCGGTATGGAAACAGATGGCTCACTGGCCATAGCCCTCAGGGGACTGGAACCTGGATTCAGGGTCATTCTCCAGTGTCATTGGTAGTGGGAGGGAGACAGTGCCAGGGAGAGCATCCCATGACTAGAGTCTGGGACAGCTCCCCAGGTGAGGGAGGTGGGGTCCTAGCAGGGCCTCCAGGGGGGAGGGGGAGGTAGAGGGTGGCTGGAGCAGAGGCAGCCTGAGGATCAGGCTGTGCCAAGCTTGGGAGGGCCAGCCCCCCTAGAGTGAAGCCCGTGGGGTCCTTCAGCAGGGACTGGGTGTGTGGCATGGTGAGGCAGCCGCCCATGTGGGGAGCGAGTTGGGGCTCAGAGGGAAGTGATGAGCCCGGGCAGTGGCAGTGTGGAGTGGTGTGAGGGGCTGGGTTTCAGAGGGATTTCCTCTTAAAATGGACAGGATTTGGTGACTATATCCAGGGTACGAAAGAGGCTGGAATTTAGGGCCTCTCCAAGGTTTCTTCTCAGAAAGCTGAGTGGATGGTGTTGCTAATAACCAGAGCAGAAGACAGGCACCTGGCAAGTGGGGCAGGCCAGGCGGAGGGGCAGGGGGAGCTCTGTTTTGAACTTGTCAGGGGCAGCGTTCCATTGATCTTCCAGGTATCATCCAGCAAGCGCGTGGAAGGCTGCCTCTAGAGTTTAAGAGAGACTGAAGAGGAGGATTTGGGGGAATTGGCATTTAGATAAAGTTGTGAGTGGCTACCATTTACTGAGCACCTACTGGGTGCCAGGCTCTCTTCCAGGTGTCTAGCACACGTTATCTTACCCTCACCACACCCAGCCCTGAATGGGCATTGTTTGCATTGTTCTGCACTCAGGGAAACAAGATGAGAAAGGAGATGTAATTTGTCCAAAGCTACACAGCTCCGTCCTGGCCAAGAGGAGATCCAGCACCAGCTGTGCTTCTCCAAAGCTCATGCTTTCTCCGTGTCACTGTGTACAACGTGCTCGGTGGCTGTGCACAGCAGGCCCTCAGTGCCCCTGACGCACTCAGTGGCTGTGCAGTGGGGCCTTGGTGCCGCCAACCCCTAAACACACTCAGTGGCTGTACGCAGTGAGGAAGGAAAGTCCCCGTGGCTGTGGCCTGGCCAAGTCTCAGGACAGCTGCCTAGGCTCTCTTTTTCATGAGCCCATCCTTTTTCGCCTGTGCGTGTCTGAAGGTCCTCTCCAACTTGAGATCTTTTTTTTTCCGAGGACTGATATTATGTCTTCTTGTCTTTATATGCTGGGAAGTGCTGAATAAGTAAGCTTAAAGACTTTTTTTTTAGAGAGATTAGTGATGATGTGATTTCAGGGAGGAGCATCACGTGCATTTAGCACATGTTGTCTCTGGGGACGGTTTTTCACTCACGACGGTGCCAACACGAATCTGTAGCTGAAAAGTAAACAGTAGTCAGTCCCATTAAATGCGGAAAATTATACCATGAACCAACTTTGATCAGGAATGAAATGTCAAAATCAGACTTTAAGTTAAGTTTTGAGAAGAAACATATGCAAAGGAGAAGAAAGACTGAAAATGTGGGTTAGGAGCCAGGACCGCGGGCCTCTCTGCCGGCTTCTCAGTGTGTCCTCCTGGTTTCCTGGAGTCAGGCAGCCCCATGGGCCTGTGCTTCTGGAGGATGAACCTAACCTGCTGGTGGGCCCGGCCACACTGGCCTCTGATCAGCGCCCCAGCCCCTCCGTAGTCTTCCCAGTCCCTCTTCCCTCACTGCCACCAAAATGCATGTAGAAAAATGGGGGTTTCTCAGTCTGTATAGGTTCGTTAAGTATACAGAAAACTCAATGGAATTAGTATAGTGATTACAGTTGTTAAAATACTGTTCCTGAGCTGTCCGTCCAGAGTCTCTTAGTACTGGTCTCCTCAAGTGGATTGGCTTCTGTGTCCAGCATCACTTCCTCGCTGGGCCGCCTTGGGCAGGCCACTCGCACTCAGTGACTCTCGTGTGCACATCTGAAAAGACCTAGAATGTCCCTTGCCTTACCTGCCACAACAGTTTGGTAGTGAGGTGAGACCTCAGAAGCAGCTTTCTTCAGGGACGTTAGAGGCCTTCCGTTACAGGGAATGTCATTATAAAGAAGCTCTTCGCTTCCCAGAGGAGAGTCTACAGTGACAAAGCATTGATCCAGTGCATGTTTTCCAATCTGCCAAAAGGATAAGGTGTTTGCAGGCAGGTGGACTGTGCAGCACGTCCACTTCCCTCCCCACCCCCCGGCTGCGGCTTCACACTTGCATTTCTCAGAGACAGGCAGCTTCACCCCTTTAGCTCCCATTTGCTGAGATGGTTTTTAAACAGACGTTACCCTAAGAAAATCCCCCTAAAATAGACATTTGGCTGTCTGTAGGGTTCATTATTATAGAATTTTACCTGCAGTCTGTCCTAGGAATGTTCACATTCAAGTCTAATTCTAACTTTTTTTTTTTTTTTCCCTTTTTGTCTTTTTTCGTGACCGGTAACGGGATCGCAACCCTCGGTGTCGCGCCCGTACCGCGACTGGCAACGGGATCGTAACCCTCGGTGTCGCGCCCGCACCGCGCTCAACCAGTGAGCGGACCAGTCTCTATATGGGATCCGAACCCTCAGCGGGAGCGCCGCCGCGCTCTCAAGCGCCGCACTCTACCGAGTGCGCCACCGGGCCGGCTCCTAATTCTAACTTTTAAACACTCTCAACATAATCCTTAACACGAATGAGTTTAGCAGTGTGGACACAAGAAAGCATTCTAGAAGACTGGAGCGCCCCAGGCCTTCTCAAATGTGAGCAGCCAGCGAGGCGCAGTTCAGTTCGCTGCAGCAGAGCGGGGGGGAAGAATGCTGTTTGGCTCCACCGTTATCCTGCCCGCCTGGCCCTGGAGGCTGCTGTATAAAATTTGTTGACAAGTGTCTCCCACAAGGGACAGCAGGCCTTCCCTGTGTGTCATTGTGCTCAGACCAAAATCCAGCAGGAAGCCAGTCGCTTCAACCATGCTGCTATGTCATAGGGGTAGGGAGGAGAAAACCACTGAGACATGGCAATAGTCCTTATTTCTTTATAACATTACTCAGAATGTTTTTATGATAAGTCAGAGACGAGAAGGCACCTTGATAAAACACTTGAGCCATGCAGAGCACACAACTGACACCCCCTTTGAAAGACACTGACTGGTTAGTGTGAAAAGGCTCTATTGAATGACTTTCCTTCCTCTTCTGAGGTAGTTAGTTGTGTTGGTTGAAATACAGGTTAGACAGTAACCCAAAATCCAGTGGGAGTTTCTCTTTCCTGTTTCATCTGAGGTTATGAGGGTTCCATGTGTCAGGGGTCCAGGCTGCCCCATCCTGAAGGCTCGTCGTCCCTGCTGTGGCTCCCCTTGGCCCTTGGGCCACAATCCAGCAGGTGGGAAGTCTGGGAGGAATCTGTGAGTACAGCTGGGCCCTTTGGGGCCATCTGGCAGCTGGCATCACTGTCTCCATCCTTTGGCTGGGAACGTGGCCTCCATCCTGGTGGCATGTTCCAGCTCAAATTCCTGTTCCTTAAAGGGGGGAGGGGAGACAGGTGTAAAAGAACAAGAAGCAGTTTTCGTGCAGACAGGCAGAACACTGGCTCAGAAACAGAATCGTGCTCACCTCATCTTCAGATTATGCCACCTGCAGCCGAGGACTGAGCTGCCGTGAAGGTGAGCACGCCACTCTGCGCCCCGCTCGCCCCCGGCTCCTCGCCATTGCGGTTACTGGTGGGCCCTCCACAGGGCTCTCTGCCACTCCAGTGATGAAGCTGTCAAGTGCGCTCGGAGCTCTCTCCCCCTCCTTGTGAACAGCCCAGAGTGTGTACCTCCCCAGGGAGCACCCAGGAGAGGTAGTCGGGAAAGAGCATTTGGAATAAATAATGTAAAAATCTCATTATTATATTCCTTGGGTGGTGATGGAAAGGTTGAATTTTTAGCAGGGGGGTAGAAAGAGAACAAAGCCTAACGAAGGCTGAGGTTAAAACACAAAGTAATATACATTTATACTTTGCTTCGGGCAGGGTGGGCTTGTGATGAAGCGCTCAGAGCCCGTTGCTGTTTAATCTTTGATGGAAAGCCGTCAGGGAGTCTCTCTCCTTCGCTTCCAATTTCAGGGGTCTTGAAACCTTGCATTTCTCGTGGTAATGGCCTGTGCTTCCTGCTCCCGCGGGGGGCGCCGCGCTCCGTGATTGATCTGTGCAGATGGAGGTTGTGCCGTCCTGGAAGGCTTTCCACCAGCCCACCACTTGGGCGTTTGCCATCTTAGGCCTGTTTCCTGAAAACCCGAGCTCTTGCCTGATGGCATGTTCTCCAGGAGGGTGACTCATCGGAGCAGCCGACAGCTTAGAAAGTCCCGCTGCTCCAAGCTGCTGGGGAGGGGGCCACAATTCAGATTAGCTGGTCACAGCTAATCACAGCCTCCTCCCCCAAAATCTGCTCTCAAACACCCCCAGCCCTGCTCCTCTCTGGAGTGCAGTGCGGTTGCATCACCACCGGCTGGCTGTGGGAAGTGCTAATCCAGACACCTCCCCAGCTCCCTCCTGGCTGCTGAGGACCCCTTTCCCACTTCTCCTCAGCTGAGAATCCCAAATTAAGACCAAGTTCGTTTTGATTTTATCCCAGAAAATGCAACCAGTTTCACCCAGCTGATAAAATGCTCATCAGAGAGCACTGCCGTCCTGCTGTTGAGAGCTTGCATGAAGTTTTAGAGTTTAATGGGAACTCAGAGGTCATCTAATCTGGCCCTTTCCTTTGGTAAAAAAATAAACAAAGGCCCAGAGAGGGCAGCTGGCTTGCCCAGCGCACTCCAGTGGTGTGAGCTCAGCCTCCACTCTTTCATCTGTGCCAGGATCTCGGAAAACTGCTGGGAAATTATTAATGGGTTATAATTCTTTCTTCCTCGTGATTTTGATGAGATGGAAGGCATTTCAGCTCTGAGCTGTGAGAGGGCATGTAAATATTTTTTACAAGAGGCACTGTTCCAGAGACGCCCAGCCCACGTCGTGACTGGGCTCAGAGCTGGTCTTTGTGACCAGCTGCCCGGACCCCCTCTTTGCCTGCTTCTCATCTTCACCTCCCCCAAACTTGTAGACACTTTCCTCTAACTCTGAAAACTGAAACTTTTTATTTGATTAAATTCAAGGAATCTTTATAGAGTTTAATTGCAATAATTGACTTTGCTTCTGTCTTAACAAAGAGTAAATATCTCCCTCAACGCTGCTGAATACTGTTTGCCTGCAGCCGGGGATTTATTGAGCATATGGGAGCTGTTTGCTGCCCGTACTTTGAGGCACTTTTGATTATCTCCTGATTGCCTCTTAATTATATTGGCAGGGGAGGGACATGCTTGTATAAAGGGACCAGTCTGGGGAAATAGATCTCGTATCCTTTGAAATGAAAAAAGAGTCCTTTAGTCTCTTTGTTGATCTTAAATTTTTGCCTTTTTTCTGGATTCTAAATGTTTTTATTCTTGTTTGGGTCCTTAATTAACACATCAAGAAAGTGTGCCCTTTGCACACAGCACTCAATTTCATTGGTCTAAATGAAAATAACATGGAGTCCTTCAGTCTCTCCGGAAATTAACCAGGGAAAAGTGATCGCTGTACTAGAAGCAAAATCCATTGTAGTGATCATCACTTCGTTTCCTTAAGGAGCATGCTTCTAAGAGAAGGGGGAGTGAGGGTGAAGAGTTGTTCTATCAGTGGAAGTTGGCACTTTTTGATCCATGGCCACACAGACAGTGAGGTGACTGTTTGCTTCCAGTGTAGACTTAATGTTGGCCGTTGAGCAGGAGAACAGCAGCTCTCTCCAGTGACCCTAGCCCATAGGCGAGGCAGTGGGAGGTGTGACCGTCTACACCAGGGAGTAGCAGAGGGGAAGCGAGGGAATCCTAGAGATTCAGGAGACTCCAAATTGGCATCTTTCGATATTTAACTTTTAGAATTCCAGCCTCTAGGGCTGGAGAGCCTCTCAACTCACCTCCCTACTCTGGCCCGGCTGCGCTGCTGTCTCACCCCCAGCACCAGGTGGTCCCGAAATGTACCTCAGACCCAAGCAGAGCTCGCCAGGCTCTGGGCTGCTCCCTCAGGTCACCTGCTCAGCTCCACTTTGCTCAGCCCATTCGGGCCACGCTGCCTCCTGCTGCCTCCGACACACCAGGCAGGCTCCTGCCGCTCTTCCCTCGGTATCCACGTGGCTAGCTCCACCTTAACGTATGAAGATCTGTTTATCAAATCTCAGGTATGTGCCGGAGAATGGGAGAGACAGCAAGCAGCAGGAGGGGATGGCCCCTGGTAGATCCCCTCCACAGAGATCCAGAGGCCAACGCCGGAAGATGGGAAAGACCCGCGGGGCTTTGGTGGAGTTGTTCGTGAAGGAGCCATCCTCCTCCTGCTTCTTCATCCTCCATGCAGCTCCTTCCAGACTGCTGGTCACCATGCACAGACTAGCCTTGTGAATTGGGCAGAGCAGGTGTCATTGCTGTTGCCTGTCATCGGAACACCAGGTCTTTAGAGGCTGGCAGTAGGGAAGAGGGGGAGGGAGGCCATAGCAGGAGATGAGGTGGGGCCTTACACGTTTGCAGCCAGCAGCAACTTATGCTTTGCAGGCAGTGCTGGGTGCCAAGCACCTGATGGGATAAATGTTTAGCTCTGCAAGTCCCCAACGGGGAGAGGGAGCTAGTGGAGGAGGTGCAGGACCACCTTGTCTTCCATGGGGTTCCCTGGCTAGGCTGCAGAGGGCCACCTCAACTCGGCCTCTGTGGCAGGGGCTGCAAGCCCCCACCAGGTGTGTCAAGCTGTCTCCCACCATCAGTTGGTTTTCTAGTGGTGCAGCATAGGGGGTGCAGCCTCTGGCCTGGCCGCTTCCCCAGAGGAAGCGGAGGAGCAGAGGACTGGCTGGGGCAAGGTCACAGGGGCTGGAGTCGTCCCTGGCACTCTCCCCTGGCTCAGCTTCCCTGCCTCCATTTGTTTTCTGGGAGGAAGGAAATGAACAACCAGCCGCAGATTTGGCATCCCAGTAAAGAGGAGGGTCCCTGGCCTCGGGTCAGTCACTGGGTCTGAGATCACAAGGACCCCTCCCCCTTCTCCGAGGGGAAGGCATCCTGCAAACCCACGCAGTGATAGACACACACTGGAGAGTAATTCAGCTTTGTGGTGTGTAGGGAGAGCCCCAGGGCAATCTAAACACATGTAGGCTGTCCACAGGGCTGGGCTGGAGGCTACAGATGTCCCAGGTCCAGGGTGAGCTGGGTCGGGTCTGGCGGGACGCAGTGGCAAGGTCCTGGGGTCTGACCTTGGTGTGAGTCCTTGCTCCCCAACTTCCTGCATGACCGAGGGCCAGACCCTTACCTCCTCGGAGCTTCAACGGGAAGATGGACACACAGCCCACAGGTGGTTGAGGATTAAACATGAGAAGAGTCCACAGTCACTGACTAGCACTAAACAAGTGCCCCTTCTCTCCATTCCGTCCCCTTGCACTTTAATTGCCTCCCTGCCAAACTTCTCAGCCTACCACTAACCCACTAAAGAGAGAGACTACAAAAATTCAAAGATAAAAATAAAAATTAAAAAAACCTTAAAAAACAACTGGGCCGGCCCGGTGGCGCACTGCTACAGTGCGCCGCTTGGGAAGTGCGGCAGCGCTCCCGCCGAGGGTTCGGATCCCACATACAGACCGGCTGCTCACTGGCTGAGCGAGGTGCGGGAGCAACACCGAGGGTTACGATCCCGTTGCCGGTCACGAAAAAAGACAAAAATAAATAAATAAATAAATAGAAAAACAAGAGAGACAGAGTAGCTGGTACCTAGTGAGCACTGACTGTGCGGCATCTCTGTGTAGCCTGGCAGTCTCTGGGCCGGTGTTGACCTCCGCTCCATAAGCCACGACACGGGAGCTCTTGCTGTGTCCTACCTGTCCTGTGAGTCCAAAAGAAGTTCAAATGTAAAAGTTTGTACAAAAATAAAATTATGTCATGAAATGATATCATAGGGAAAGGTAGAAATCTCCCTTTGAACCTAGACTTGCCTGGCTTTAATCCCAAGACCTCCCTGCTCTGTGCTCAGCTGTGCAGAGGCCGCATGTAGGAGACACACTTACTGGAAACATGTAAGGGCCACTTGCTGCTCAGGGACTCCTTGCCCCCATTTCCCCAGAGTTACGTAAGAGTGTGTTTATGAGGCTGCACACATCACTCTGCAATGGGCTTTTATGGCTGAGCCACAGAATTCTTCAGAAACTGCACCCAGGGCCAGCCTATGGCTCACTCGGGAGAGTGTGGTGCTGATAACACCAAGGCCACGGATTCGGATCCTATATAGGGATGGCCGGTTACCTCACTTGGGAGAGAGTGGTGCTGACAACACCAAGTCAAGGGTTAAGATCCCCTTACCGGTCAAAAAAAAAAAAAAAAAAACCAGAGGCTGGCTTGAGACTGGCACCGGGCGTGGGTGGGGGTCTGGTGGTGGGGTCTCAGGGCTGTGTTCTCTGGGACAGAGACACTGCCCCTGCTCGTGTGTTGAGCTGGGCCCAAAGCCGTAAGAAACTGGCGAAGGTGGCCAAGTCCACTTATCCCAGAGACTGTCGCCTTCCACCTTAAACAAGCATAGTCTCCTCGAGGGCCGGGTCACATCCCGAGTGATTTGTGGGGGCCACCAGCACACCCCTGGCCTCCTGGGGCCCAGGTCCAGTCCACTCCAGTGAGGGCGTGCTGGGGCCTCACAGTGCTGCTGACAGTCCTAAGTTTGCGGTGGCCATGGATTGTGTGGGTGCTACCCAGCCTCCTCAGATCAGGCCTCCTTTCCCCTGCCAGTGACGCTACAGGGACCACGGTTGCTCGAGGAACAGATGGGCTGCATGTCACATACCTTCAAGTAGGGGTCAGAAACCACACTGGAAACAGGGAGACTTCCTTTATTTTTCCCAAGCCTTTTTCTCATTTTAAAGAGAAAAAATATAACAAACCAAACAGCTACTGTGGTGCCCATGCCCCATGTTCTCCCTACCCCTGTCGGGTGTTTTCTGCAGCCTAAACCCGTTCTGAGTGTTTCTGGAGCAACCATCCACGTGCTCCCCCCTGTGCCCCATGAGCGCCCCGCAGCTGCAGGGCCATTCAGTAACGTTCCCCTCTACTCTCTTCCCAGGCAGGCCTGGGACCTCGCCGTGGACATCTGCCTTTCCCAGCTGCCGACCATCATAGAGGAGGGCACTGCATTCCGGGTGAGTCCCCAGGCACCTGGCCACCAATGCCCCTAGTCTGGGTGTGGCACCCAGGACCCTGGGGTGTCAGAGACTTTATCACCCCACCACCCCACCCCCAGAAAAAATGAAGTTAACCAGAGTTTAAAAGACTGGGTCAGGGCCGAGCCCATGGTGCACTCGGGAGAGTGCGGCGCTGGGAGTGCAGCAGCGCTCCCGCCACGGGTTCGGATCCTATATAGGGATGGCCAGTGCGAGCTCGGTGCGGCCGGTCTCAAAAAGGAAAAAAAAAAAAAAAAAAAGACTGGGTCAACCAGGGATTAGAGATTTTGAAATGACTGACGTTTTAAAATATCTTGTCTGAAAACATTGCCATTATAAATCTGCTTTTCTTAATGCTGACTTCCTCCTCCCTGAGAGTGGTGATCTGCGTTATGTATCCTCGCCTTTTAACCCCATGTGGAGCATGGATTTCCCCACAACCCATGACTGTTAGTGCTGTGGGACAGTGACCTGCATGGGAATCGCTGTGGGCGTGATGCCCAAGCTCTGCAGGTGTCCAGTCCCCAGGCCAGGCTGCTCAGGCGGTGGAGCTGAGTTGCTCCTGTGTGGCTTGGACCTCATCTGGTGCATGGCACCTGACAGTAAACGCACCTCCACCCCGGGGTCTTCGCAGCCGCTCATGAGAGCCCCTCTCGGTGTTTCATTTATCAAGCATTTGCCACATCTGAGACACCAAGTATGGGTATAGATGAGTAAGACCCAGCCCCTGTTCGAGAGACCCCCGAGAAAAGAGAAGAGCCTCCCACACCAAGACAGAGCACAAGTTAGAAGTTGGCAGAGGGCATGGCAGGCACAGCTGGCCCAGGGCTGGAGGGTGCGGGGCAGCCTGGCACAGGCACATAGGCAAAAAGCACTGCCGCGTGGGGGCAGCTCCAAGCCATCCACGGAGGCTGCAGTGACGTGAGAGAGGGTGAGGATCACCCGGGCCCTGACCTCGCCCACACGGTGCCTGGCTGTTTCACTGGGCTGAGCCTCAGTTTCCCCTGATTCAAGGGGGCATTGTGAGGACTAAACAAGTGAGTGTGGGTAAAGTGCTTAGGACAGAGTGCATGACCCTCGTGCGTTCTTGCCACTGGCCTCCCTGCCATGTGTCCCCAGCCCTCCACTCCCACCAGAGCGGCTTTCAAGGGCCTGGGCAGTCCTGGGAAGGACAGGCTGTTGCTGCAAACACGTTTGGAAAACCTCATAAAGAAAGCACTTTGGCTTTTTTGAACTCTGAGCATGCTTTCACTTTGTGCTCTTGAGAGATCCAAACTGTCTGCTTTTGTATAAAACAATACAGTTTTTATCTGTATGTGTGTTCCTTCTAAACTGAATACTTGTTTCAGTGCCAGGCATCTCTGCCAAGGATCTTACTGTATCACTTCTAACCTATCAGTATCCGTGTTCCATATTTGGGGGTAATTTCACCAAATTGGGGTGTCAGGGACAGGGAAAGGACAACGGATGTGGACTGCACACTAGCTTTTTAATTGTGTTTTCACTTTTCTGTTTTGTTTTTTGGAGGTGTAACATGCACATAGAAAACTGTAAATATCACGAATGTTCAGCTGGATGAATGTACACACATCAAGCGTGCTCACATAGCCAGCGCCCGCATCGGCAGCTGCAAGTTCGCGGCCCCGCGACCCCCTCCATGCTGCCTTCTAGCTACTGCTTGCCCCCCAAGTAGCCGCTTCCTCGGTTTTGTGCTTGGGTGAGTGGGGTCATGCAGGATGTAGTCCTTGTGTCTGACCGCTCTCACTCAACGCTGTCTTTGTTGTTTGTAGTTGTAGCTCGCTCTTATTGCACAGTAGAATACCATTGTCTGAATACTCCAAAACTTTTCTGTCTGTTCTTTGGCCAGTGGGCATCTGAAGTTTAGTTTGCAGCCCTCGCAAATCCTGTGCCAAGCCCAGCCACATTGGAGTCCAAGGCAAAAAGAAAAATCCATACTACTGGTCCTGTCTTTATTTGAAATGTTGACATTTTATCCATTATGAATTTTTGCATTAATTTTTTCTTTTTCAATATTGCTTATAAATATTATTTATCTTCATTACTGAGTTTTTTGGTGCCCTCCTCCACCCACCCACCCACTCCCACTCAGTTGTGTGCCTGAGGCCTGTGCCCCACTCTCCTGACTCCTGACCCAGCCCAGGTACCGCTCCTCCTTGCATGTGGCTTTGGTGAATGTGGGTGCCCGTTTCTGTCATGTGTATCCACTAGAGGAGAGGCTTCGGGGTCATGGGTTCGCATATGTTTGGTTCCAGTAGATGCTGCCACTCTCCAGAGTGACTGAGTCAGTTTATATCCCTACCTGCGGCGTAGGAGAGTTTTAGCTGCTGTTTATTTATTTGTCTATTACAGTTTGGTACAAAAATTATTTTCTTGAGATTTTATTGTGTATTTCCCTGATGGTTAATAGAGCATCGTTTCACATTTTTATTGGCCATTTGGATATCCCCTTTTGTAAATCATCTGCTCAGGTCTTCTGACCATTATTCTTTTGTACTATCTATTGTTTATTGATTTGTAGTGGTTCCATACATATTCTGAATACAAATCCTTGGTCACATGGTGTCACTATCCTTTTTCATGCTGTGGACTTCATTTTCACTTTTTAAATGTTTTTTCTTGATGAACAGAAGTTCCCTTATTTTAACAAAGTCCAGTTGATCAGTTCTTTTTTCTTTTGTGATTAGGGCTTTTGGTATCCTGTTTTAGGAAGTCTTCCCTGACTCCAGGAGCATCCCTGAGCAGATATTGTCCTCTTTTTCTTCTAAAGCACCCTTGTTTTCCCTTTCACGGTCAGACCTGCATTCTCTAGAATTCCCTCATACGTGTGGTGTGGGTGGGGCAGGGGCACGTTCTTCCCCGCGTGGTTCTCCAGCTCTCCCCTTGTTATCTGCATGGAGTCCGGTGGCAGCTATATGTGGGCTGTTCCCAGGCGCTCTCAGAACCGCTGGGGGCTTTGTCCTTCCATCAGTACCACACAGTCGACATCGTGAAAGCTTTATGAGACTTTTTAAAGCTGGTAGTCTAAATCTTCCAACTTTGTTCTTTTTCAAGATTATTGGGGCTACTTTTGGCCCTTTGCATTTTCATATGAATTTTACTCATTTGTTAATTTCTGCAAATAACCTGCCATGATTTTGATAGAGATCACAGTGACTCTGCGAATCCATTGAGTCTTCTTTTTTTTTTAAAAAAGATGACCGGTAAGGGGATCTTAACCCTCGACTTGGTGTTGTCAGCACCACGCTCACCCAGTGAGTGAACCGGCCATCCCTATATGGGATCCGAACCCGTGGCCTTGGTGTTATCAGCACCGCACTCTACCGAGTGAGCCACAGGCCGGCCCTCCATTGAGTCTTCTAATCCATCAACATGGTTGTAAATGGTACCTTTAAATGTAGTTTTCTATTTTCTCCTTATTCATGTACATATACATATAGTTTGTTTGCAAGTGATCTTGTATAGCAGCTTCACTAAATTTACTACTTTATTCTGGTGCTTGCCCATACTTTCCTGGCCTCATTTTAAAACCTCATTTCTAGATACACAAAAAGAAAGCCTAGTATATATGTCACTCTTCCAAAATCAACAGTTAGAAGTAGCAGATTTAGGGCCGGCCCGGTGGCGCACTGCTACAGTGCGCCGCTTGGGAGCACGGTGGCGCTCCCGCCGAGGGTTCGGATCCCGCATACAGACTGGTTCCTGCTCACTGGCTGAGCGAGGTGCAGGCGCAGCGCCGAGGGTTGCGATCCCGTTGCCGGTCCCGGTCCAGTACGGGCGCGACACTGAGGGTTGCGATCCGTTGCCGGACACGAAAAAAGACAAAAAGGAAAAAAAAAAAAAGAAGTGGCAGATTTAATTAACAACGAAATAGACCCCTATCAGCATTGGTGTGTGTCGACGCCGGGAGAGAGTCCAGGAGGAGGATTCCCACATAGTGGGAAGCTCAGGATAATTGACATTCTTGGAGGGATTAGAGAGAGCCCTTATGCAAACTGAGAAGTCATCCAGGCAGGTTGACCCCTGGCAGGTGACTTTTAAGCGTATCATGGCCAGGCTGTCACTTGCTATCCCTGATCCAAACATACGGAGGCATGGCTTGTCAGGACAGACGTCAGCCAACCTCAGCATGTTTGGATCAGGAACAGCAAATGAGAAAAACAGCAGGTGCGTTAAGATTAGCCGTAGCAAAGTCCGGATGGATTAGTCATAACCCCGAGGCTCTCCCCTGACCTTCCCATTTTCGCTCCATTGTGCGTGGGCACCTGCTTGTAGAACACAAATCCTGGGACTCCTGGGCTGGCAGCAGAGCACAGTGCCCAGCAACAGACTTGTCCTGGGCGGCCCAGGCATGTGGTCTGCGTGGGCACCTGCTTGTAGAACACAAATCCTGGGACTCCTGGGCTGGCAGCAGAGCACAGCGCCCAGCAACAGACTTGTCCTGGGCGGCCCAGGCATGTGGTCGCAGCCAGGTGACTTAGCCCTCCGCCCACAAGGATGAGCGCCAGAGTTGTCCTCCAGAACATTCATCCTGGTTCCGCTTCCCCCAAGAATCTACACCGTGGCTTTGACACGCAGTGGAGGTGGTCTGGGAGATTTGGTCCAGAATATCATCTCCATAAATCACCGTTAGAGAAATGTGGGGCAGCTCTCAAGATGCTTTATAGAACATTATTTAAAATGTGGAACCACTCTTGTGGCAGGAGTGGCCCTGACTTGTCAGCTTCCCCATGGTTTCAGGAAGTATGGCAAACGTCACAGCACGCCTTGCTGCCACGGCCTGCTTTTCCTTTTCTTTCGGCTTTAGTTGGAACAATCAGGAAGTGTCATCTTTCTGCGTGGAGCAGTTGCTCCAGCAGTGAGCGACATGTGAGAATTCTAGGGTGAAAGCTAATGTGAAAGAGAGAGGAGGTGTGGTTGTCCACATGGCCTGCTTCCACTCACAGACTGGAGTGCTCCCTAACTCAGGACAGCTGTGTTCTCACTGGGTGGGGGGCAGGCACCCAATGAGATTCTTTTAAACCGATTTGTGAGTAATCCACACTTGAAAACAGGAAACTACATTGGGGGCTCCATTCCACCTTCACAGGTTGCCCTGCAAATGGGATTACCTTACATAAGCAGATGTGCAGAAACGTGAATTCCCAAAGGGTGAACATTCCCTGCCGAATTCTCACCAGGTGCTGACTCCTTATGAAGGCCCAGGCTCCGGCACCGCTTCCCCGTGGGCTCGCCTGGAGGTGGGCTCCAGAGTGCCTGCCCCATGCGTGTACGCGTCCACACGTGTCCACATGAGCCGGGACCTGGGAGCACAGCCAGACCCTGCTATGGCAAGGGACGAGGGGATCCCTGCCCTCCTCCTCTCACACGCAGTCACCGCTTCCCTCCGGGAGAAAATAGGAAGCGGGAAAGAGGGGCAAGGGGATGGGAGGGAGAGAGTTCTATTTTTTGAGTTGTGTTTGATTTGTCTTCTGGACTCAAGGAAGGCAGAACTGTGCTTTCAGCTGAAATGGCCCTATAAGAAAGAGAAACCCAGCAGGCTTTCCAGTTCCCAGACCCTCTCCCCATGGCCTGTCACCCGCCTCCCTGAGCCTCCTTCCTGTGGCTTACCTGGTGCTTGTCATTGCTGGTAAAGGCACCACTCTGCAGCCCCTAGCTGTGTGAGGACAAGCCAACGTGATGACCCACTGCCAGCTTCTCCTGCTGTCCCCCCAACCCTGACTCCAGTGTCCCTCTGACTCACTAGCACCGGGCCAGTGGTCCTGCCGCCTGTTGGCCGTCCTCACCCCACCTTCCCCACGACCAGGAACTAGGTCCTACTCCCCGTACTCCCTCTACCTTCCACCCCCACAGTGCTCGAGCAAATGCACCACTGTGTGCTCTGAGCTGCGGCCACACAGTGAGGCCAGCTGGGGAGCCCAGGCCCACGCACAGGATCCACCGTGAACTTGTTTGCGGTCATCCCCCGAGGGGCCTCATAGGCTGCCTGATGGGTCTGATCAGGTCGTCCTCTCAACACACTCTCGTCCGTGGTGTCCAGCCCACCGCGTGCTCCTGCTGTCCCTCCATGGGCTTCACTGTCTCCTTTGCAGATTCCTCCTCATCTCTTTGGCCTCTATATTAGAGGGCCCCAGGCTCGGTCCTGGGTCCCTTCTCTTTCTCACTTAACTTTTAAAAAAATCTGTGTGCCAGTGCCTCCTAAATTTGTGTCTCTAGCCCAGACCTTTCTCCTGAACCGCAGACTTGTGTAGTCAGCTGCCCAGTGGTGTCTTCACTGGATATCCAGTAGACATCACAAGCTCAGCATGTCTGGGGCTGAATGCCTGACACTCTTCTCCCAAACGTGCTTCTCTTGCAGCTTCCTTCTCGGTGACCTCATCCTTCAGGTGCTCAGTCCTGAAGCCTTGGTGCCATGCCCGACCCCCTCTTTCTCTTACCACTTCTGGTCCACTCACAAGTCTCATTGGCTCTTCCTGTACAGCATATGCAGAGTGTGACCCTTCTCACCACCATCCTGACCCTTCTCAGCACCGTCCGTCCCTCCCCTGGACTGTCATGGTCCTGCCGGGTGGGGCATGCAGCGGCAAGCCTGTCTCCTGGAGAACCGTGGGTCCCTAACAAGCACCCCCTCTGCTTGTCCCACAGCACAGCCCGTTCTTTGCTGAGCAGCTGACAGCGTTCCAGGTGTGGCTCACGATGGGCGTGGAGAACAGGAACCCCCCTGAGCAGCTACCCATTGTCTTGCAGGTGAGTTTCTGCAGCCAGGCCAGATGGGCTGTGGTCTCCCTGGAAGGAAGCCCAAATCCACACAAGTCCCCAGGGGTGTGTGGGTGCCTGTGGCTGTGCTCTGGGCCACAAATCCAATGAGGAATCACTGGGGCCAAGTGCATATTTATCCCTAAAGGGCTTTCCTGATAAAGTCATTGAATTCCCCTCCTCCAGCCTCAGTTAAATATGAATGTGGAATGTCGCCAGCTGCCCTCTCCCACCCCTCCCGTTTGCACTTCAGGAATTTCAAACAAGCGTCCTGTCATGCTGGCTCTCAGCACCACTGCCTCCTTTGTTTCGGAAGGACATGAGCTGTGAGCCGGTCCCGGAGGGAAAGGAAGAGGTGCATGAGCGAGCTGTGGACAGGCCCTGGTGGGCTCCCACCCTGCATCTCGGGGCTCACCCAGGCGCGGTGCCTGGGCCGGCGTTGATCACATTCAGACCATGACCCGTTCCTGGGTTGGGAGATCATTTTCTCAGGTCCCAACAGCTTATTTTTTGGTTGATGAGATTGGAGGGAAATACCGGGTTCTTCATAGGCAGTGAAATTAGGAAGATTTCACAAAACTTTTGTTTCAGTGAATGTGAACTTGTGGGGAGGTGTGTGGGTCAGATCGTGGTGTAAGAAAAGCTGCTTTAGGGCCGAGCCCGTGGCGCACTCGGGAGGGTGCGGCACTGGGAGCGCAGCAGCGCTCCCGCCACAGGTTCAGATCCTATATAGGGATGACCGGTGAGCTCACTGGGTGAGCGCGGTGCGGCCGGTCTCAAAAAGGACAAAAAAAAAAAAACTGCTTTACTCTGGGACAGCATCCAGGGAGTTTAGCCACCATTGGTCAGTGTAGACACCAAGGTCTATTGACTCACTTCAGAAGCTGGAAAAGATTTTTCATGATGGGGTGGGGGTGGTTGAACGTGGGCAGAAGCTGTGGACATCCGTGGGGAGGGTTGTGCCAGCAGCAGGGCACGGGGGGCCCTCCCAGCTGCGTGGAGAGAAGGAGCTCCGCCTCCGGGCCGGCCATGCTGAGTGCCAGAGAAGTCGGCTCATCTCCTCCCCAGAGGCTGGTTAGGTAGGTTACCTTGCCTCTTGGGAGTAGGGACGTGAGAGTCATCATTCCCCTGTCTAAGGACATGTACCTCACTTCCTTCCAAGAAGGGCTTGTACTTTCTTATCAAGGTTGCTAACCTCATTGTGATGGACACCATCATCAATCTCCTCCAGACCAAATGTTCACTCTGAGTGGCTCCCGCTTCTGCGGGGACATTTAAGAACAGAGGAACAGTTTATCTCTGCCGTGGTCACGGGACAAGGCGACCCTCCCTTCCAGCATTCAGACAGCCGGGGATGGGGGCTCAGTCTTCACGCAGCAGAACTGAGGTGTCCCCTCTCTCAGGAATCTCAGCCAGCAGAGGGAGCTGAGGAGGGAACGTGCATATACAGGTTGTGGACATGTGACAATGGCCGTCTGCGTCAACAGTCCGGGGACAACAAAGAATGACGCTGTGCAGTTCTTCACCACAGGTCCTTTTTGTGCCTTTTGTACTCTGTACCTGCTTCCTTCCAGACGTTATAAAATGCATGCAAAAATTATTACTGTTCCTCTTATATGCTTCTAAATTAGTTTAAGGACATCCTGAGATTATAAGGTAAGCAATAAACAAACATTTTCAAAACCAAAAAGTGCAACAAAGCCAAAATCACTGGACGTTTGGTGGAGGCCAGTCTTTCTCTTTAAACGAGTGCAGGAAGGTGGATCGGTATGAGTGACGGGACAGACAGGATCTGGAGGTTGGCAGTGGCACAGGTTGGCTCTGCTGTGCTCCACAACTCCACTTGGGTCACCAGAATGTCCATCTGAGGACACTGTGGCTCTCCCCCAACCTGCCTGTTATTTCAGCAATGTGATGGATAGTACCGTCTTCTCAAAAACAGGAGCACGATGCCAAGCGTGTTGAATCCAGTTCTTCAGGTCTGGCACACAATCCTTTTGTAAGTGGCCTTCTATTGACTTTTTTTTAATGTTCCATTTACAATCCACACTCCCTCAGGGAAAGAGAGATCCTAGTAAAGCCAACTTTCGGATAGCAAAATAAGGGAAAATAACTCAGAAAAGAAAGTGAGGCATGCTCTTCACACAAACGTGCTGCAGATTCTCCGTCATGATGGAGAGGCCTGTCTCCTGCTGTGCCCCTCCTGGATCAACGTGTGAACCTTTGCTCACAGGAAAATGAGGAACGACAGCGCACAGGGGAACTTGCTCCCTCTGGAGAGGCCTGTCTCCTGTTGTGCCCCTCCTGGATCAACGTGTGAACCTTTGCTCACAGGAAAATGAGGAACGACAGTGCACAGGGGGACTTGCTCCCTCTGGCGTGGCCCAGAGGGCCAGCTTCTCTCTCATTAATTTGCTTAACTTCCCCATACTTTATCTTAAGAACCTTCACTTTTGCCAAAGCCTGGACCCTGTTATCCATAAATTACCCTCTGGTGCATTGGCAAGTCAGACAATGTTACTTCAGGGGAGAGAATTTTAGTCTTTATAGCTTTTCAGATCCCTGCTCCTTTTTCCCCAAGGCAGAGTGAATTTTCTCCTCCTCAAACCTGGTGGCACTAGCTGCTGACTGACTGTCCAGGGTCCTGTGAGGCGTCGCACAGGCCAGCTGCTGTGTGTCCCTTGTGTAAATGTGAATGTGGAAACACGCCTGTCTTGTCCAGCCTCCACGTCCTTTTCTGCCTTTTAAAAATATAAATCAGCAGAGGGAATAGGAAGACCTCATGTTTAAAAAACTTTTTCTGTTTTGCCACAACTCTTCATTGGTGGTGTCTGCTGGGCGCTGTCACCTCCGGAGGATTCTGAAATATTGCAGGGTTGCAAAGTCCTGGTGCACTTGGCCTTTGGTTCTGCGGGGGCTCTGCCCATGACTTGACGTTCTTGTCTGCATTCCCCTCGGGTGGCATGTGAGCAGAGAAGCCCCTGGCAGAAGAATGAGGAATATCGATACTGTAAAAAGGAGAGGGAAGAAAGTTATTTTATAGGATAAAATTTTAGCACCTTTAACACAGATCTTGCAAATCAGTTTGAGCATTTATTTCATTAGGAAAACCTTGCTTGCTCTCAATGCATCATTTTATTTACAAATAAGATTTGGGGTCTGAAAGTACAGGATTATTATTAGGCGGCAGCAGGATAATAGCCTCGGTGTTATTACTGTACGTATTATAAACCTCAGTGACTCCAAAATTACACTGATTATCAGATGTTCCTGGGCGCCCGGCCTGCAGGCTCCAGCACTCCAGGGCTGGAACTTGAGGGTCTGGTTTTTTACCAGGCAGCTCTACCAAATATATCTCAGTTCAGAAGCTGGAACACTCTCTTTGTGCACAAGGCAAATGAAATTTGACTACCTTCGAGTTCTGTTTTAATTCGTGTGGCCATGATTAATCTTTAGTTTGGATTGCCTCAGGTGAAAAGAAATTTCAATAATTCATTCAGTTCACCGTTGTTTGTCTCTATAATTTCCATTGATCCTGGGGCAGGGTTTTTTAAAGTACAAATACAAACCTATTAAGAAAACAGTCCTTATTTTAAAAACAATTTTAACTGCTGTGGGGCACTAATGTGTGTTTCCTCAGCATGTGCCTCTCTTGCCGTGTGAGGCTGAGTGAATCAGAGAGGGTCATGTCATAGTGGAGACTGTGAACTGGCGTCCCTTCAGGTTTTGTCATTTGCACGTAAAACATGGTGATGGAGACTTGTTACCGGGTCAGTGCACATGTAAGACAGGTGATGCAGCTGCTCTCATCAGACCTCTCAGCCCTGCATAGCTGTTTCCTGCACTGCCAGTTAATCTGCAGCTGCTCACCTTAAAAACTGAGCTTTGTACCTGTTTACAGGGTTTTAAACATCAACAGCGATCATAAAACCATCTCTGTAAGCTTTAGGTATATTTGGTGTCATTGATTTTTGATGGATTGAAGCTAAGACTAGGACCACCTCCTTCCACAAACCTAGAAAACAGAAGGCTCTCCTCGCCCTGGATCATCTAGAATCTTGAACCTCAGGCAGCTTCGTGTGCTTTAAAAACAAGCAGTCGCCAGTCCAAAGGCTTCTGAAAGGCTGAGCCGTCCTGTAACTTCTGGAACTGTGACATCGCGCTAGATCCTTTACATTCTTTTTTTTTTTTTTAATTTTTATTGAATCACGATTATACATATTTTGGGGGTTCAATGCTGACATACATTTATCAAATCAATATTACTACAAATCGTACTTATTCTTTATGTCCCTTGTCCAATCTCTCCCTATCCCCCTCTCACTCTCCCTTCCCACTCCCCCCTCCCACCTCTGATAACCCTAGATTTCTTCTCTCCTTCTAAAAGAGTAATGCATGGGCCGAGCCCGTGGCGCACTCGGGAGAGTGCGGCACTGGGAGCGCAGCAGCGCTCCCGCAGCGGGTTCAGATCCTATATAGGGACGGCCGGTGCGCTCACTGGCTGAGCGCGGTGCAGCCAGTCTCAAAAAGGACAAAAAATTTTAAAAAATAAAATAAAAATAAAAGAGTAATGCTTACTCTTGATTTGTTGCCTAGATGAGCTGTCCAATGCTGAGAGGTGTGTTCAGGTCCCCCAATATTACCATAGACCAGATGCTTCTGTCACTCTGGAATGGGCTTTGTGAAGAGAGACATCTTCTTCTTTTCTTTGGTCTCTGCTGGTGACTCCTTGTGTCAGTGTACTCTACTGGCTGGTGAACCATCTGCATGGTGGTTGTGGCGTCTAGCCACTTTCACAGCAGCCGTGGTTACTGTGGTGGCTGTGGTGGGCCGCCAACATGGAGGTGACGTTTTCGACATGCTCCTTGGTTCTGGTGGTGTGCCTGGTTTTGATGGGGAGGTCTGGTGCCTGGACCATGCCTCAAGTCCCCGGATCCTGGGCAGGCCCCAAGGTGCTGGTGGTGTGCCTGGTTGGGGGGGGTCCAGTCCTCAGCTTCATGCTTCGGGTCCCCTGGGCAGGCCCCGAGACACTGGCAATATGCCTAGGCCAGAACTAATTTTTTGTCCTTGCTTACTTCTAGAATGGGGGAACTTCCTGTGGGGACCAGTATTTGAGCTGTGTGGTTTAACTAAATTGCTACTTTGCTGCTGATCCCTAGGGAAGGCTTTTTGTGTGGCTCAGGTTTTAATGTTTCACTTTGTAGGTACTTCTGGCTCTCCAGAGACCCAGCACACCTGGGTTGTGTAGAAACTCTGATCTGGGCCTGAGTCTTTTCATCAAACTGCACCCCATGCAATTCTATATTCTTGAGCAGTCTCCTCTGAGTGGTCTTGTGCTGATTGGGAGGCAGATCAGCTGTCCTTGCTGTGCCCCAGTGTTCCCCCAGTGGGCCTGTCTCCCCCACCGCCCATGCTGCAAACACTTCCCGGCACACAGCCTGTCCCTTGCGATGACTCACTGGCCTCTGAGTGGCTCCTTTTTTTCACTTGTTGTGGCTCCTTGGTCCTATGTGGGTTCATGGGAACTCTATTAGTGGTCTTGCTGGCCTGGGGGCCACCAAGGCCCTCTTCTCCCCTGCCGCCTACATGGAACTTCATCTGAAGGGCACAGCTGCAGCTTTTGCCAGCTCCTGCTCTGTGTGCTCAGCAGCTTCAGCCTTAAAGCGGCCATGGCATGAAATGGTCAGAGCAGTTTTTTCTTTCTCTCATTGTGGATTCTCCCACCTTCATGCACTCCGTAGGTCTCTCCTCCTCTTCCCCTGAGCTCTAGCAGCCCCACCTTGGCTGTTGTTGCTTTTTTATAGTTGGAAATTGATTGATTGATTTGTGGGAGAGAGTGACACTGGGGACTGTCTATTCTGCCATCTTGACCAAAAGCCTCATCCTTTACATTCTTTATCTCATGTAATTTCGAGAAGCTCAAGTATTATTATCTCCGTTTTTCTTGATAAGGAAACTGAAGTTTCCAGAAGTTGATAATTTAGGCCACACTGTTAGGAAATGGTAGAGGCAGTGGACAGAAATGCTCCAGATCAGAGGGACTTGGTACACATGCCCTCCAGTGTAAGCACCATAAAGGAAACAGTCAATATAGATGACTCCATGAAAAACATAAAACTTTGATATAACAAGAAAAGAGAAAATGTGTGCAAAACACATGTCAAAGGTTGCTCTCTTTATTTGATAAAGAACCCTACACATCAGTAGGAAAGAGCCAAATGAAGTAGACAATAAGGACATGCATGGCCAGACTACTAGAGAAGTAGCCAGTTATCCTATGAAAAAATACTTAACTTCACAGGTAACCAGAGAAATTTAGATTAAAAGGATATATTTTCACCTGTCACATCAGCAAATGATATTAGTGTCATATGGGCTAGTATTGTCCTACAGGTGTTTAATTTGTTATTTAATTTAATAAAACCCTGTGGGTAGGTACTTTATTTTCCTTGTCTTATAAATTAACGAATTAAGGTTCGGTGATGTGGAGTGGTTTGCCCAAGGTCACGTAGCCATGAGCTTGCGTGGTCATCAGCAAAGGCAGTGGGAGTAGCACCCACGGGCTGCTTCTCGAGGCAGGATTCGGTCCAGCTGGAGGGAAGTTTGGTCATATAAGTACGTGTTCTCCAGCCCCGTGATTTTGATTCTCAGATCTGTCCTGGGGAAAAAAGCATGTAAATGTGCGGAGATGTGCCTGTTAGGATACTTAGCACAACACTTTTATAATAGCGAAACTTTGATGATAATTTAAACATCCAGCGTCGGAATTGTTTATACAAGTTATGCACTTGACACAGCCAGGACATACCTTGTGATGTGGAACAGTACTCACCATGTATTATTTAGTTAAAAAAGGAGATGAGAAATATAATAATACATTATCCAGTGTAGAATAAATAAGGGAAGTGTGTATACAAAGAACAATGACTGGAATTTTACATTCCAAAATTTCACCAGTGTTATTTTTTTAAATGTAATTTAAAAGTGTTTGCTCTAAGACTTTCTGCAGTGAGCATATTTTACTTGTGTAATGAAGGAACAAGAAGTGTTTTCTTAACCTATATCAAAGCATGCACTGTAGAGAACGGAGCACCCGCTGTAGGTAAATGAATGAATGAACCAGCAGACAGATCTGAGTAGTGTGGTCAGACCCCTGCACAGCTGACAGCTTGTGCGGGGAACTTTTTCAAAGGGCTGCACCTCAGTACAGTTCGGCAGTGACACGATTTCATTCTTATCTTTCCAGGTGCTGTTAAGCCAAGTGCACCGGCTGAGAGCTTTGGACTTGCTGGGAAGATTCTTGGACTTGGGCCCCTGGGCGGTAAGCCTGGTGCGTGCCTTCTGCATTAACTCTGGGAGTGGTGGGTGGGGTGGAGAGTAGGCTCCATGTCACTCTGTGATCTTATTTCTTGATCCAGAACCAACCACAGCTGTTTGATACAGGGTAAGTTTCCAACGTGGGGACATCCAGCAAATCCTAAGGCCCTCAACGTTCCCTGTGTGCCTATGAAGTTTTGGGGTTCTGTTTTGTTTCGCACTGTTCTTCCATCTGATGTTAGACTTCGACTTTGCGGGACAGAGAGTGTGTTTGGTGTATCACCTTCTACAGAGGGCTCACCCCAGCCACTGCTGAGAAGCTAGAGCCCCTGGGCCAGGCCACACCTGGAGGACTGTGGCACACACCCGGGCCACAGCCAGGAGGAGTTTTTGAATCCTCATTCACTCTTTTAAGCACAGTTCTGAAACACTTTTCTGGTTACTCATTCTATAAAATGGTAGAAATGGCCATTTAAAACAGAAAAAATTGACAGAAATGGAATCAAGAAGTGATCATTTTTTCAGCCAATAAAGCACAAGGAAAGTAAAAGGGAGGTTGAGGGGAACCTACAGACTAAAGGAGATTCAAGAGACCTATCAGCCAATTATAACATACAGATCTTGATTGGTTCTGCTTGCAAGTAAAAGTTTAAAAGTTGAAGTTTGAAATATTAATATTCCTGAAACAATTAGAAATTTTACATGAACTGGATATTGGATGTTATTAAAGAATACTTGTCCATCTTTTTAGGCGTGGTAATGGTATTGTGATCATGTTTTTTCATGTTTCTTTATATAATGTCAACAACAGTGATAATTGGTAGTCTGCCCAAGACTCTCTCGAAGGAAGAGAGAGAAAGTCTAAAAGTAGGAAGAATAATTCAGCACTCATCATCCGGGCCATTTAATAAAAGAGACCTTATTTTTTAAGAGATGTACGCTAAGTGTTCACAGCTGAAGTCGCGTGACACAGGATTTGCTTCCACGTCCTGCAGGCGAGGAGCAGGCGGGTGAGGTAGGATGGCGAGGCGGGTGCTGAGTTAATGTCTCAGGAGCGAGGCCAGGAGCGTGCAGAGTCTAGCAAAGTAGTCTCCCTGCTTCTGTATATTTAAGTTTTTCATTATGTGATGCCAACTAAGCATGATCATCCATACTCCAACATGGAAGGAAGAGAGAGATCTGAAGTGGGACGAATAACTCAGCCCTCATCATCTGGCCGTTTATACTCCAAGGCGCCTGAGGCCCTGGCTAGCTCACCACAGAGTCAAGTCATCTGGGGAAAGTCTGGTGTGACTCCTGGATCACTGCTGTGTGTGTGTGCACACGGGTGTGCATGGTGACCTCGCTCAGTCACTGTGGAGGAGCTGGGGCTGTCCTCCTTATGCTCTTCAAGGAGACAGAGAAGCATGTACTTGAAACATTGTAGAAAAATTTTCTTTTATGTGGCTATTTCTTTTTTCAAACTAATTTTGGTCCTGTATTCAAACTAATTTTGGTCCTGTAAAGAACAAAGCTTTTGCTAATTGGAAATTTTGCTTATATATGAACAGGTACTGGATAAATGATGTATTCTTACAGGTACAGATTTTGGCTCTCAGGTGTGGGCCTGACCACCTGAACCAGAGAAACAAAGTGCTCGTTCCTCATTAAACATGACCTTAGCAGGGAAGGGATACAGGCCTTGCCACTGGACGTTGGCCTGGGTCACACTGCCTCCACTCTCCTGGCTGCAGAAGGAATACCTTTGGGAAGTCTTTGGAATTCCAGCCATGTTGGGATAAGGACATAGCAAAACTTTCGGAGATCGAAAGTAGCCAGACTGCCCAGTTGTCCTACACACTGTGACCCCTTCCTCTCTTACTGCCCTGCCTCTGAGAGCAAGGGGTGCCTCCAGGGATGATAACGCTGCCAGGAACTAGCACCGGAGAGCCCCTGGGAAGACCAGAGCTGCTCCTTGTGTTAGCCAGGGCAGGTGTCTTCCCCGAGGCTGACCCCAGGTGCAGATGTAGTGTTAGAGAGGTGGGGAGTGAGCTGGGAGAGGTGAATGCAGCTCCCCATGTGTGCACCACCATCGAGGGGCCTGAGCAGACAGGCCCACGGGGGGCGAGGATGATGGTTCCCAGTAGATTAATTCTAGTCTCTTGAGACCAGTCGAGGAATTCCAGGAATGAAGTCAGAGATGAATGAACCTGGAGGAGCCCGTCTGTACATTAGGGGAGGCCCTTCCCTCCTGTCGCTTTTCCCACACTTGCCAACGGTGATGGCGCAGCTATGTCCGGAGCATGCCACCTGCCCCTGTGCACCTTGCCCCCTCGCAGACAGCCCTCGCTGACTGTCCTCTCTCCCCTAGGCCTTGTCTGTCGGCATCTTCCCCTATGTGCTGAAACTGCTCCAGAGCTCAGCCCGTGAGCTCAGGCCACTACTCGTCTTCATCTGGGCCAAGATCCTCGCTGTGGACAGTGTGAGTCATCCCCGCCGGTCCTCTTGGGGGGTGGACTGCCCCACCCCAAATGACAGTGCCTGCTGAGCAGGGACAGGCACACCATAGGCGCGGGGGTCAGGGGGTGCCGGTCCCCCTTCCACACTGACTCCTGCATTTCTGGTCCTGCCCCTTCTCCCAGCCCCCTCCCTTCTCTAGGCGCTGCTGGTCCCTTCCTCTCTCTCCCGGGATAAAATGAAATGCTCCCTAGGCTCACCCGTCTTGTCATTCCTGGGCTTCCCTTAGGGCCCTGCACTGTTACCCTCCTGTCCCGGACAGTCCTTAGGCCGTCCTCTGTGCTTCTGACCACAGCAGGAAGTGACCCTGACCAAAACTCGGGCCTATCTCACCTGGGCACTGTATTGGCCTCTTCTGTCCCTGCCAGTGCTTTGCTCTTCCTCCAACCCCAAACACCTGAACAGTGGCACAGAGGCCCAGGCTGCCACCACCAAGTCTCTGTATGGACATGGCTAAGGCCCCGAGGCATTAGTGGTCACTTCTCCACACATGACTGCCCAGCTCTGCTGTCTCCATTCCACATCAGTTCCCAACTCCTCATCCCTGCTGGGCCCCTACAGTCACATGTTCACCCCACAGGGATGTAGCCAGGGGCCCTGTGTGCAGAGCTCTGCGCTGAAGTCTGCAGGTGATGTGGGTCAGCTGTCCCCATCACTGGCCTCAACAGGCTCACAATCCACTGGGGATAGCAGATACAAAACCTGCTACTGTGAGGCCAGAGTTGCATGCATGGGAGGCACCCACTGCAAGCGTGGCATTTCAGAAGAAGGAGGGTGAGAAGTCCCATGGTGCGGCTGCATTTGTGCTGAGCTGAAAGTGGGTGACGGGAGTGGAGGGCGGGGGACCTGGAGACAGCTGGAGCCAGGGATGGGGAGGCCAATCTATTTGGCTGGCAGCATGGGACAGGCAGTCATCATGCAGAGGACACGCCATTCCAGGTGGAGATGTTTGAGCTTTCTGTAGCAGCTATGGGAAATTAGTAAAGATTTTAGAGCAAAGAAACCATAAGAACTGAGCTGCGGTTTATAGAAACTGTCTGGATAAACTAGGAGAGTGGACTGAGGAGGTGAGGCCAGAGGGCAGGAGGGGCTGGCCAGGAAGCGTCAGGAGCTGAGTGGGGGACACCGAGCCTCAGTTTGAGCCCATGTGGTCAGGGGAATCAGTAGCACCCTCGGGGGTGCGTTCGGGAGACAACTGGAAATGAGATTTGTGGTCTAGGTCAGGATTCAGGGACCTCACCCACTTAGTGACAACAGCAGCTGTGACATGGAAGGAAGGCTTGAGGGCAAGGTGGAGAAAGAAGGTGGGAAAGGGATTGTTTACAGATACAGAAAAGGCTCCAGAACAAAGGCTGTGCACTGGGACTGGGGCAGGGTTAACCCTGCAGGGCTGCGGCCCTCATGTGTGGCAGTCTGCATGCAGGGGGAGGGCGTGGGCAGGGACAGCGGGAAGAGGGGGAACGGGGTGAGAGGGCCAAGCAGAGGAGCCTGGTAGGTGAGGGAGAGATGGGGGAGTTGGCATCAGTGAAGGGTGATTGGCTTTGCTGGCTTGTTTCTGAGGCAGTGGTCCTCACAGTCTCTAGTGGGGAAAAGAAGCAGCGGGGAAGCAGATCCTTGTGTCTTAGTGGACTCAGCCAGCCTGCTGTGTATGCATGTGTGGTCATACATGTGCTCGCATGTGTGCATGACGCTTTGTGCCAGGGGCTTTCATATGAAGAGTGTCTTCACTCTTGCATCAACCCATGAAGTGAGTGGGATTTTGCAGCTTATTTACAGATAAGGAAACACTCACTTCGGTCAGTGGCTCAGGACCACGTAACTGTGACGTGATGTGACGTGACAAGGGGCATCTGAGCTCGGCCCCTGAGGCTGGGTCTGGAGCTCTTAGTGAAGTCACAGAGTTGGGGCAGGAGGCTGGAGAGGCCATGGCCTTGGAGGCTTGGAAGGCCCATGTTCACTTTCCTGTGCAGCAAGTGAGGGGTCTTACAGCTGAGTGTGTCCCTGTCTGCTGCTCAGTCTGCTGCCCAGACGCCTGGTCCTCTCAGCCCTCCTCCTGGTCACTGTAGCAGAAGCCTGGCCTCATTCCTATTCCCTGTTGGCCATGCCAAGTTGGTCACCAGCACCTGCCTGAGCCCCTCCCCTTACCTTGGACCTTGTTTTGTGTCCCTGCTCTCCAGGCTGGCACTCCAAGTCCCATACCTGTCCTCCGCACTGTGCATCCTCACCCCCCAGTCCTGCACACTGCCACCGACAAAGCCACTAATGTATCCCTCTGCGTGAGCACCACTGCAAGCCCTTACTCAAATCTAGCCCAGGCCACTGGGTCCCTGGCACCTGCTCAGCCCCTCCCCATGCCCACCTGGCCAGGGCCCTCCCAGGTTACCCAGGCAGCACGCCCAGCCCTGACGATTGCCTCCCCACACCCCAAGCACTCATTAACAGCTTTCGCGTCAGGGCCCACACACTGGGGTTACTGCTGTAGGAGGGCCAAGGGGTTTCTAATGGAAGCAATCCCAGTACGTCTGCTTCCATTGTGAATGCTCTCGCTATTACATTATCTGTCTGGTTACTGTTAATGTGTGGGGCCCTTATTAATTTTTGTTTATTGATCTTGTACAGCAACTTGGTGAATTGTTATTTGTTCTGAATAGTTTACCTGTAGATTCTCATGTGCTGTTGGGCTGAGGGGGAGTGCACACTGTGGGGACAGTGATCTGACAGAGGCAGCATGGCTGGGGACCAAGAAACTAATCAGAGCACTTGGTGTTCTACAAGGAATTTGGTCCCACAGGGCCTCTCCACACTTAATATAATCCACCACAGGTCACTAGGCAGGTAAAGAGTCAGGAAAATATGACCCACACTGAGGAGAACATCATTCCATCAAAACCTGCTCAGCACTGCTGCAGGCGTGGTCATGCAGAGAGCTGTCAGAAATCTATTCCACATATTCATAAAGTTAACTTGGGACATGGAAGATATAAAAAGGACTCAACTCAGACTTCCAGAGATGAAGCCACAATGTGTGATGTGAAAAATGCACTGGATGGGTGAGTGGCTGATGGGCATAAGCCCTACAGAAGAACATAGTAATGGAAGCTGTCTAGAATGAAGCACCGCAGGAAAGAAGCTTTTATAGATGTTAAAGGAGCATTGTTGAGTTATGGGACAACTTGCAATTGGCGTAATATATAGTATTTGGGGGTCCCTAAAGGGAGTGGGCAGAAAAAATATTTGAAGAAATAATGGTTAAAAATGTTGCAAATTTGATGGAAACTATAAACCCATGGATCCAGGAAGCTCAATGAACCCCAAGCACAAGAAACATGGAGAAAGCTACACCAGGGCACATCATAATCAAACTACTTTAAAAATAGTTATAAATTTAAAACTCTAAAACTCTGCCAGTAAATAAAAAGGAACAGATGAGCAAAGATAAGGATGTCAGAAGATTTCTTATCAGAAGCGATGAAAACAAGCAGACAGTGGAGTGACATCTCTAAAGCACTGGAAGAAAAACTGTCCACCTAGAATTCCATACCCAGTGAAAATACATTCAAAAGTGGAGGCAAAATAAAGACCTTTAAAGACATCCAAAAGCTGAAAGAATTTATCACCAGCCAATTCATACTACCAGAAATGTTAAAGAAAGTCCTTCAGGCTGAAGGAAAATATTATCAGAGGGAAACATGGATTTACCCAAAGGAATGCAAAGCAGCAGAAATGAATACTAAGTGGATAAATGCATGATTTTTTTACTTAAATCTCTTTAAAAGATGCTTGTTTAAACAAAAATAACAACACTCTAGTTTGGCGTTTATAACACATATAAAAGCAAGATACACAGTAACAATAGCAAAAGAGTTAGGAGGGGAGAGACTAAGGGACACTGTTGTGGACTCTCAGACTTCATTTGAGGGGTCGGACGCCCCAGGAGAAGCATAATAGTTAAGGATGTGGCAATAGCAAAAGAGTTAGGAGGGGAGAGACTAAGGGACACTGTTGTGGACTCTCAGACTTCAATTGAGGGGTCGGACGCCCCAGGAGAAGCATAATAGTTAAGGATGTGGTGTGTGAAGCCTCAGGCGACCACTGAAATTAAAAAAAAATGTGCAGCTAATTAGCCAGCTAAGGAGGTAACAGGAAATCATAAATGTATACAACTAATGCAAAAGAAGGAAGAAAGTGGAAAGAGGGAACAAAGAGTAGATGAGACTGTAAGACCGGCCCAAAAGCACGAATCTTAACTTGATGGGAAGGCTCATCGCAAAGACCAGGAGGCACAGAGATCGATGCACAGGCAAGAGGTTTTTATTTCCGGCATGCTGGAGGTCGCCCCGTTTTCAGGACAGGAGCGGCCCCGAATTCACAATGCAAGCAGCTTTTATACAGTTTTTTTTACGGATATTGTGATAGGATCAACTGTTGGTTATCTGTGGCGCTTTTAGATTTACAGGTGGGCTTCAGCTGGCGCCTTTTGGGTTTACAGGTGGGTTTTAGCAGGCTGGCACCCCTTTAGCGCATTTCTCAATTGTTTACCTTCCCCGGGGTCTGGCTTGGTGGCCTTTGAACCAGCTATTTCCTGAAACCGGTGGGGGCTATTAATGTTTAGTGTGCTCGGGCCTGACCTTTGTCACGGCCCCTGATAAGCTGCGTTGCTTATGCATTGTTTAGTGTGCTCGGGCCTGACCCTTGTCACGGCCCCTGATAAGCTGCGTTGCTTATGCATTGTTACAAGACTGCGTACATTAAGGTTATATATTTTTTTGCAATTCTACTACTTATATTCTATGTCCCCCCTACATTTCAATTTATTTCCAACAAGACGAATAGGAAAAAATAAGAGGACAGATTTAAACTTCGTCATATGCAAATAGTCTAAATCCCACAATTAAAAGGTAGAGGTTGTCAGATTGGATATAAAACAAGAACGAACTCTATGCTGCCTATACAAAATGCACTTTCAATATGAAAACACAAGTAGATTAAAACTGGAAAGATGGGAAAAGAGACGCCGTACTACCACCTAGCAGAAGAAGGCCGCAGTGCCTAGTTAACACCAGACAAAGTAGGTTTGGGAGCAGAGTATTCTACCAGAGATAGAGAAAGTCATTTCATAATGCTCAAGGGGTCCATTCATCGAGAGAATGTAAAAGCCCTAAATGTTTATCAGCTAATAACAGAGTTTCAACATGAAACAAACTGGTGACACTGCAAGGAGGAGCAGGTACATCCATAGTTACAGTTTGAGACTTCAATACTCCTTTCTCAGTAGTGAACAGAACAAGTAGAGGAGAAATCAGTAAGGAGAGAGAAGACTTGAACAACACTGTCCACCAGCGGGACCTTTTATAGAATGCTCCAAACAACCACCACAGAATGCACATGCTTTTCTGGTGCCACTGGACATGTACCAAGATAGACCATCTCCTGGCCAAGAAACAAACCTCAACAGATTTGAAGAATTGAAATTATACAGAGTGTGTTCTACAGCCACGGTAGAGACAAACTCAGAATCAGTGATAGCTCATAGGAGAGTCTCTAAGCACTTGGAGACCAAGCAGCATACCTTTAATACCCTAAATAAATAATTTTTTAAAAAATAAATAAGTATTGGGCCGGCCCGGTGGCGCACTGCTACAGTGTGCCGCTTGGGAGCGCGGTGGCGCTCCCGCCGAGGGTTCGGATCCCACATACAGACCGGTTCCCGCTCACTGGCTGAGCGAGGTGCGGGAGCAACACCGAGGGTTGCGATCCCGTTGCCGGTCCCGGTCCGGTATGGGCGCGACACTGAGGGTTGCGATCTGTTGCTGGACACGAAAAAAGACAAAAAAAAAATAATAAATAATAAATAAATAAATAAATAAGTATAAAAATATGAATATGTAAAACCCACCGCCAATATCATCCTGAATGGGGGAAAACTGAAAGCTTTTCCTTTAAGAACAGGAACCAGACAAG
>NW_007728207.1:158542-171523 GCF_000696425.1 Galeopterus variegatus | reverse complement strand
AGCCTAGGCGTTTTCATTTTGGGGGGTCCCGCTTATCTGTTCCCACCTCCGTTCGCTTCCACATCCTTCTTTTCTCTCTTTGCTCTGTCCTCTCCATCATTAGTGAGCTGGCGAGCTCTGAGAGGCATCTGCTTTCTGGACAACACAGGCTCTGGTGTCCTGCTGCCAGGGTTAGTACTAGTTAACCACTTTCTGAGCAGCACCAAGCAAGACACAACACCTGCAGCACAGTTTTCTCCCCTGGGAAGTAGAAGAGATATCCTAACATTTATCTTCCGAAGTTCTGATGACACATGCAAAAGCAGAGTAAATGTTCACTCTCAGGAGGGTCCTTCTCACCCCACTTTCAGGAGCACAGGGGCTGGGTCTTCCTAGTTCCCACGGCTCCATGGGGATGGTACATATTCCATACACAGCGGGTAAGCAGGGAACCTCGTCCTCCACTCCTATTTCACATTCTGGGGTGACGCCTTAAGCTCCCTTTTTAAAAACCTTGTTTGGCCCCACTTCCATTTGCATATATCAGGTGACTTTCAGCATGTATAATACAGATACTCCATGGTTAAGATAATTCCGTGAAATGAAATTGCACGGGCTTTTGCACCAATGGCTGAGATTAGTTTCATCTAGCAAGTAACAAAAATAAACGTCTATTTTGTCTGTCTGTTTTGTTTAAGCACTAATATGTGGGGTTTTCTCTCTCACAACTACAAGTGCTGAGGACAGCAGGCCAGGGCCAGGGCTCTGTGTCTGTGTGCCCTCAGGACCCAGCCTTGTTGGTATGTCCCAGATGGTCCCAGATGGAGTTCCAGCCATGGGATAAGCAGGATGAGGAAAGAAAGGGAAACCAATAGGTGCATGCCAGCTGCTCCTTGGGAAGGTTCCAAACACTGCCGCATACACTTGGATCCCACAGGCCATGACTTAGTCACGTAGCCACCCCTACTGGCAATGGGGCCCAGGAGATGTAATTTTTAGACTCATGGGGTGGGCAGTCTCAGCTACACGCTGTCCGCTGTCACTCTGTAAGAAGGAAAGAGGCTTTTATACAAAACTAGCAATGTCCACCATGAGACTATTCCATGAAAATTTACACTTTGCAAAAACTAGAATAACTTTACAAGGAGCCGTGTTAATGGTTTCAGAGCAGCACTGTAGACAGTCATGTCGTGTCTCATCCACATAAGACGTTAGATGCACTTTTGGAAGACGCTCCAGTCTACACTTAATGGTTAAAGGCCTGAGTTTGAATCAGAGCAGCACTGTAGACAGTCATGTCGTGTCTCATCCACATAAGAGGTTAGATGCACTTTTGGAAGACGCTCCAGTCTACACTTAATGGTTAAAGGCCTGAGTTTGAATCTGACTCATTAACTCTGTGACCTTGAGCAAGACCCTTAAGCCCACCATGCCTGGAACGTAAACAGGAATTCACAGCCAATCTGTACAGCAAATTGCAAGTTGGGTATTACTTTTGTCGTGTACACTAAGTGAGATTGAGGCCAGGAGGTCTTCACCCTAGCCATCCACACAGGCATAGAAAGAAACAGTTTGCTTTGTGCTGGGGGCAAAGGAGGTTTACAGTCAGTAGAGAGAATCCACCTCCAAAGCTGTGTCTCTCCGATACCCAGTGAGTTTGTGAGTTAGCACCGGCTGTCTCAAGACTGTGCCCTTTCCAGGTATACCTTTTCAAAGGTGATTTTTCATCCGATGACTTCTCAGTCGCCTGTGTGCCAGTATGTGCTTCAGGAAGGTACCCAGATGCTGTTACACAACTCATCCACTTGGGGACCACGGACTGCTCTTTAGTCACAGGGGCACAAGTTCCTCTCATGGCATGCCATAAGCTCTCCTAAAATTTGGGAAAGGGCTTCGCATTTTTCCTGCTAAAGTTCTTGGTTAGGTAAATTTGTTGGATGGGGAACAATCATTATTCTGTTTTCATGTTTCAGAGGGTTTTTTGGTTTTTGGGTTTTTTTACTTATGAAATAAACTTTACTGAGAATACTCATCATTATGTGCAATAAAATTCATCAGTTTTAAATATTTGACAAATATAAACACCAGTGTAGCCACAACCATAATCAAGACACAGAACATTTCCACCATGCCCCAAAAGCTCCCTTTGAACTGCATCCCATAAGCCCACCCTAGACCCCAGGCGACCACTCACCTGCTCATGTCCTATTAATTAGTTACGTCTGTTGTAGAATTTCACATAAAAGCAATTTTGCGATACATAAGTATTTGCATCTTGATTCTTTGGCTCAGCATAATGCTTCTGAGGTTTGTGCAAGCTTTAGGAGGGTCAGTTTCATGGCTAAGTAATGTTCTACTGCACAAACGTACCCAGACGTAGTTATCAGCTCATCTGCTGATAAACTTCTTAGTTGTTTCAAGTTTTTGGCCATCATGAATAAAACTGCTACGATTCCATATTTACAACTCATTGTGTGGACATATGTTGTCATTTCTTTTTGTAAACATGTAAGTGGAATTTCTGGGTTATGTGAAATGTGTGTGTTTAACTTTATACTAAATTGTCTGACTGGTTTCCAGAGTGTGGTACAACGTTATTCTCTTCAGAAGTGTAAGAGGTTTCAGTTGCTTCTGTATTCACCAAACATTCTTGCTTTAAAATTCTATCAATGCGAATGTTATGTAGTCCCGTCTCACTGGGGCTTTCATTTGCTCTTTGATGATTACTAGCAATATTGAGCAACTTTGGCATGCTTATCGGTCATTCATACATATTCCCTTGACTAGTGTCTTTTCAAATATTTTGCTGAGTTTTTAATATTAAAATTTAAAATGAATTCCACTGAGATTTAATTTACATAGAATGAAATGCACTTGTTTAAAGAGTATAGTTTAATGTGCATAATGTAACATTTTGTTGAGGTGTCTGTCCAAATCTTTTGACCACTTTTATTAGATTGTTTACCTTCTTATTGAGTTGTATGAGTTAATTATGTGTTTTGAAACCAATTCCAGATTCATCTATTTTCCTTGAACAAATGCTCCTATGGTTGTTGCAAGCTTATGCTTAATTTACAAAGTCCTGAAAAAATTGGTTTGACAATTCTTTACAGTGTTCTTGTTGCTTTTACAGTGTCCCAGCCGTTCTGGAAGGGGCTTCTGAGGGACTGTTCATTGCACTGGGTTACCTTGACATTGTATTCTGTTCACTTGATCCACTTGTCTATCGTTATGCAAATGGTGCATTTTCTTGATTAAGGTAGATTTATCATAAGTCTTGAAATCAGATAGCATGATGGTATGAAAATTAAAAATACTTAGAAGAGTCAAAACAATTTCAAATAAAAGGAATAACATTAGAGCATTTATAAGTGAATTTAGTAAGGTCAAGAATATAAGGTCAGTAGTTTTCTCTTGGATGCCCATCAGCAGGTTAAGGACTTCCCTTCTGTTCATCTGCGCTGATAGTTTTCATCAGGAATGGATGAAAGTACATTCTGAGAACACGGGGAACATGTCCTGTCACATGCATTTTCCCCAGATGTTGAGGTCACCTTTTTCTTATTGTTTTAACATGGAGGTTAAATTAATTGACTTTTAATGTTAGCTACTCTTGCATTCTGGTGGTCACCACCACTTAGTAATAATAACACATTATTATTGCATAGAAGACATGCATATTTGAAATGCCACAGCCAATCTTCAGCCACGCACCACCTCAAGGTTAGTGCAGGAGCTCACACAGTGGACTTCTGTCCTCACTTTTCGTCCTTACGTCATTGTCTCGTGCTCTGCTCCTGCCTGTGTTATAAACTCCGCAGGGCATTTTCTCAAAGTTTTATATTCTCAGGTCTTTGGTAAATTCCCTGGCGTTCAAATTCCCACACTGCTTGTTTGGCCGGTGGGAGCCCACGCACCTTTCAGCTCTGTTTGAGCTCTGGGAAGTGTCCGTTTTACAGTCACGCAGCAGTTCCTCTCTCTCCAAATGTATAAAGTTCCACACTGTGTGTGTGATTCAAATTCCCACACTGCTTGTTTGGCCGGTGGGAGCCCACGCACCTTTCAGCTCTGTTTGAGCTCTGGGAAGTGTCCATTTTACAGTCACGCAGCAGTTCCTCTCTCTCCAAATGTATAAAGTTCCACACTGTGTGTGTGTAGCTTAATATTTAGGCAGATATACTATGGGTCCTATGAGAATTTCCAGAGAACTTCCTCTACACAGCTTCCTTCTTTCTTTGCAAGTTTGACACAAAACGAAACCAACCCTAATGTCACAATAACCCCCGAGATAATGATTGCTGAAGCTTTAGAATATTTCTTTCCTTACTCAAAGCATATTCTGAAAGATTGTTTGTTGTCTACACAACAGCTATTTTCTCTCTACTCAAAATTCTTGCTAATGAAATACTGCCATTTGCAACAACATGGATGGACCTTGAGAGAATAATATTGAGTGAAACGAGTCAGGCAGAGAAAAAGAAATTCCACATGTTCTCACTCATTGGTGGGAGCGAAAAAAAAAAAAAGAAAAAAGAAAAACAAACAAACTAATTCACCCACATACACACACACAAAAAACCTGGGGGTGGGTGGGGAAGAAGATATAACAACTATACTTCCATGAAGTTGTTACAACAAGCAAACGGAAAGGACATTCTTGGGGGGGAGGGGAGAGAGGGAGGAGGGAGGAGGGAGGGAGGTGTCGGTGACGGACCATAATAATCATATACAGTGTATATTGACAAAATAAAAAAAAAAAAAAAAGAAAGAAATAGATGCGAGGACGTGAACTGGCTGTGGCAATGAAATAAAAAAGCCAAACTGAAAAAAAAATATATATATATGAATATGTAATATTAAGACATATAAATGTGACATGAATTGTAAATAACAAATATTTGTATAAATGATATTATAAATATATAACAATTTAATATAGTGTACATATAATTATATATTTAAATTCAATAAATAGATTATGTAAACATTTATATTAGATATAAATAAAATTTAAAACTTTTAATAAGTTTTTTTCAAAGAGGAAATCTCAGGGAAATAAAAAAAATACTTTGTATTGAATGAAAACAAAAGTACAACATATCAAAATTTGTTGGAGACAGCTAAGCAGTGCTGAGGGAGATTTTTTTTTTTTTTTTTTTTTTTTTTTGGCAGCTGGCTGGTACAGGGATCCGAACGGTGACCTTGGTGTTACCAGCACCCACTCTCCCAAGTGAGCTAACCAGCCAGCCCTGAGGGAGAAATTTTACAGTACTCACTGCACACACTGGAAAAGAGGGAAAGTCTTGAGTCAATGGCCTCAGCTTCCACCTTTAGCTTTAGTAAAAGAAAAGCAGAGTAAACTCAAAGCAGTAAGAGAAAGGAAGTAGTAAAGATCAGAGTGGAAATCACTGCAAAAGAAAGCAGTAAAACATAAGAGGAAACCTAAACAGACTGAAAAAATTGATAAACCACTACTCAGACTGATAAGGAAACAAAGAAGACACAAATGCCCAGTATCAGGAATGATAAGCAAATATTATGAACAACATTTGATCACTTTGATGAAATAGACACATTCCTCGAATGGCACAAACTACTCACTCAAGACGAGATAATCTGGATAGCCCTATGTCTATTAAGGAAATTGAATTTGAAGTTTAAAACTTTCCTGCAAAGAAAACTGCAGGTCCAGATGGCTTCACTGGTGAATTCCACAAACATGGAGGAAGAAATACAATAAACACCTTCCCATTATCATTTTATGAGGCCAGCATTTCCCTGATACCAAAAACCAGACGAACACATATTACAAGAAAAGAAACCTACAGACCAATGTCCCTCATGAGCATAGGTACAAAAATTCTAAACAAAATTTTCAAAAATCAAATTCAATATATAAAAAGAATAATACATTATGACCTACTGGGGTTTATTTCTGGAATGAAAACTTCTTTAACAATTGAAAAGTCAATGTAATTTACCATATTGCCATCACAAAAGATACAGAGGAAGCATTTAACAAGATCTAAGATTCATTTCTGATTAATAAAAATAAACTCTCAACAAACTATTAATAACTCCTCAACTCAACAAACAGCATCTACAAAAGTTTTCCAGCCAGTGTCACAGAGATGGACGCAAGGATCAGGGACAAGACCTGGATGTCAGCTCTCCTCACTGGAAGTTCTAGGCAGTGCAGTGAGGCAAGAAAAAAGAGGCATCCAGGCTGAAAAGGAAGTATAGCTGTCTTTGTTTTTAAACAATGTGATTGTCTATGTGGAAAACCTGATTGAATCTATGAAAAATGCTGCTAGAACTAATAAGTAAGTTTAGTTAGTCTGCAGGTTATAAGATCAATATGCTAAAATCAATTTTATGTAGGTATACTAGTCATCAATAATTAGAAGCTGAAATTAAAATTAAAAACACTTACAGTGGCATCAAAAATATGAAATACTTAGCGATAAATTCTGACAAAAGATATGCTGGATCTGTGCAAACCCTTGTTAAGAGAAATTAAGGAAGACCTAAATAAATGAAGAGATACCCACCATATGAGTCCTGGTTCAGAAATGCATATGAAAATACAAATGAACTAGAATAGCCAAAACTACTCTGGAAAAGAATGAAATTGAAGGACTAATGCTACCCGATTTTAAGACTTATAAATTCACAGTACTCAAGACTGGAAATGACATCAGGATGGACAATAGGTAATACAACAGAAGAAAGTCAAGAAATAGACCCATACACGAATGGACAACTGATCTTCAACAAAGGTGCAAAGACAACTCAAGACAATGAAGGAAGGAAAGTCTTTCCAACAGTGGTGCTGGAGCAGTCAGATATCCATTTGCAAAAAAATGAACTGCAATATATACCTCGTGCCATGTAAAAATTAACTCAACATGGATCGTTGACATAAGTGTAAAACCTAAACTGTAAAACTTCTAGAAGAAAACATAGGAGAAAAATCTTTGTTTTCTCAGGTTAAGCAAAAATTTCTTACATACAGCACCCCGAAGCATAGTCCATAAAAAGCAAACTAATAAATTATACTTCATCAAAACAAAAACATCTGCTCTTTGAAGATATTGTTGAGAGAATGAAAAGACAAGCACAGTCTGGGAAAATACTTGCAAATTGTTTATCTGATAAAAACTTGTAGTGAGAGTATATAACAAACTCTCAAAACTCGATACAGAAACAAACATGCAAACAAAGAAAACTGGGTGAAGGTTTGCACAGACACTTAGCCAAAGAATTGTGAAGGCGGATAAGCATGGAAGAAGATGCTGAATGTCATTAGTCACTAAAGAGCTGCAAATTAAAACCACAGTAAGATACCACTAAACACCTGGCAGAAAGTCTAGAAGAGGCTGACGGCATCAGGTGTCATCGAGGCTGTAGAGGAGCCAAACCTCTCACACTGCCGAGGGGAGGCAAAGTGGCACAGGAGCTTTGGAAAAGGGGTTCACAGTTTCTTATAAAGACTAACAAACACACTTACCACACAGCCCAGCCACTCCACTGCTAGGTGTTCACCCGAGAGAGATGGAGCATCTGTCCACACGGAGACTTGTGCGTGCGTGTTTACAGCAGCTCCGCCTAGAATAGCCAAGAACTGGAAGTAGCCCAAATGTACATTAGCAAGTGAATGGATAAGTGAACTGTGGTTTGTCTGTACAGTTGAGTACTACTCAGCACTAAAACGTAGGGACTGATCCCAAAACAGTTATGCTGAGTGAAAGAAGCCAGTATAACAAGGGTACATGCTGTATGGTTCCACTTCTTTAAAATTCTAGAAAATGAAAACTAATCTGTAGTCACAGGAAGCAGATCAGTTGCTGCCTGGGGGCAGGTGAGGGTGAAGGATTATAAAAGGTCATAAGGAAACTTTTGAGGGGCTAGACCTGGTTGTACTTTACAGGTGTATACATATGTCCAAACCTATCAAATTCTTTAAATACATGCAACTTACTGTGTATCATTTACACCTCAATGGAGCTGATGAAACATTCAAGTTGTAAAACAATCTACAAAGAACTGTGCTGTTCCTTATAAATTTTTAATTCAAGAAAGGCCAAAAAAATTGTGACAGAAATTATTCTCAATTAAGACTGGTGATGCATAACAACTACGTACAGTCCCTGATTGGATCCTGGATCAAAAACCAGAGGCTGTAAAGGACATTATGTGAACAATCACGGGAAGTTTGAACATGGACTGAGTATCAGGTAATACTGCTGAACCGATCGATGTTCAGTTTCTTGAGAATGATAATGGTTTTGTGGTTATGGAAGCAAATGTCCTTTTCCTTAAGAATATTTTGGTGCAAATCATTGTGCTATGTGCAACTTTCAAAAAGTGCAGAAAAATACAGGGGAAGAGAGAGGGGAAAAAAGCAGACTGGCAGAATATTTTTTCAAATTGTCCTTAAGGTCATGTGCTGGGATCAGAGCTCAAGACCAGCATTCTTGTAGATGAGAAAGCATAGAAAACGTGGCCAAATCTGTACCCTCTGCTGGCTGCACTCTGGGAGGGTGGTGGTTGCTGTGTTTTTTGCTTGTTGCTGCTATTGTTGTGCAGCTGGCTGATAAGAGGATCCAAACCTGTGACCTTGCTGTTACCAGCACCGTGGTTCTTCCAAGTGAACTAACCGGCCAGACCCTTTATAGAGTTATTATGAAGTTTATTTTATCTTATTTATTTTTTTAATTTTTAAATTTTATTTGTATATTTACTTATTTAGGCAGCTGGCTAAAAAGGTGATCTGAACCCTTGACCTTGGTGTCATAGCACCACACTCTAACTAAATGAGCTAACCAGCCAGCCCCTGCTTTTTAATAAGTTCCTCAAGTCTGTTGTTATCATTTGTCTATCTGCTAATTAACAAGATTAAGAGAGGGGAGATAGTTAATTAAGGACTCCTGTAAGCTTGGTTCCAGTTAATTGAGGTTTTTTTAATAGACACAATTAATATGCAATTCAGGCAGACCTTCCAAGTTACAGTTAATAGAGTCTTATTTATAGTACCACCAGGGAAGACCAAGCGCACAATGTCAGTGAATGTGGAAAAACACTGCATTGGTATTTGTGAAGTAAATCCAAATGTGGAGATACAAAGAGGCTCCGCCATGTGTGCAGGCTGCTGTGATCCCCAGAGCAAAAGGCGGAGGAGAGACCAGCAGGATTTGTTCCTACAGCCCCCAAGCCTGTGCCGGCTCTTCTTCCCAAAGCTCGAAATTTCTGCTATTTGCTCTGCAAAGTAATTTCACCACAGTTCATTTACTCTGGCACTAATTGCCTCTCCTCTTCCCATTTCTCCACCCTTTTCCCCACCTCCCCGCTCCACACACACACTCACACACATTCTCTCTCTCTCGCTCTCAGTTGAAAGGGTGGATGAGGTTAGCTTTCTCTACCGCCCTGTGGTGGCTCATGTCCCCCACCAGAAGGCAGAGAGTTTGCAGTCCAGAACTGGTGCTTCTGGGAACCGTGGTCCCGTAGCAGAAGGCAGAGCACTGCAGTGAGCTGCTTCTAGGACCTGAGCAACTGCTCTGACCTCCTGTGCTGGGATTCTGTTTGTGTCCTGAACTCCTTTATTTTCTGAACAGTTTTAGATTTACAGGAAACTCGAGACAGTGAATAGAGTTTCCATATCCCCCATACCCAGTTTCCCTTATTATTGACATCTTTGTGTTTGGGGGTTTTTTTAGGGGGGATGGGGAGTACAGCAGCTGACCGATATTGGGATCCAAACTCGACTTTGGTGTTATAACACCGCTCTCTAACCAACTGAGCTAACCAGCCAGCCCTCCTTATTACTGACATCTTACAGGAATGTGGTACATACATCCAGCTAATGAATCTATGTTGATACGTTATCATTAACTAGAGGCCATACTTGAAACAGATTTCCTTGGTTTTTATGTAATGTCCTTTTTCTGTCCAGGATCCCATCGAGAATACCATGTTACATTTAGTCCTCATGTCTCCTTAGGCTCCTCTCAGCTGTGACAGTTTCTCAGACTCCTTGTTATTGGTGACCTGGATGGCTTTGAGGAGCACTGATCAGGGGTTTGAACACTGTCCCTCTGTGGGGATGTGCCTGGTGTTTTTCTCATGACTATACCGGGGTGATGCTTTGGAAGAAGGCACGGGTAAAGAGCCCTTCTCGTCGCATCATATCAAGGGCACGTCTGTCAGTGTGACGTATCACAGGTGACGTTGGCCTTTGTCACCTGGCTGAGGAGGTGTTTTTCCATGTGAAACACTGCCATTCCCCTACTCCCTCCTATCTGTGCTCTCTGGAAGTCACTGGAACTTCCTTTTGTTACATAAACTGCTTTATGTCTGTGGTTGAACTTAATCCTTTATGTGGTTCCATTATCTTTTTAGGATCTGAATATAGTTCTTCTAATTTCTTGTTATTCATTTAGACTTACAAGGTTTAGTATTGGAGTTCTTTCATTTTGTTTTGTTTTGGTTTTGTATTTCTGGGATTTTCTGGTATTCCTTCTATCAATTTGCCCTTTATTGAACGAATTTTCCTGCTACCCCTCCTTTCAGCTCACTACAAATGGGCAAAGCAGAGGTGACTTCCGCCCTTGCCATAGGTAGCTTCACCAGCTGCAGGTGCTGGTGCTCTGGAACGTCCTCCTGTGGACACGCCCCAGCCCCACGCAGTAGGTGCTGGGCATGTCTCAGGTACTGACACATGTGACCCCTCCTTCCGACCCTCATTTTAACATAAATAATTTAAGTGCTTTGATGGTCCAGTTAATTCCTAAACTGTAGGTTGTCATATGCAAAAAACAAGCAGAATGGCAGTGCAAGAGAATAACTGTTAGCAAAGTCCTGCATCTTACACAGAAGCAGCAATGGGAAGGGATTTGATTTCTAAGTGGCTTCAAAGTGTCATTTTTATTGTTTGGGGAAATAGCACTCATACAGAATGAGCTCGTTCAGCCATCCTCCTAGTGAGGTGAGGTGGCTGCTTTTCAGAAGCCCTCAGAATGGGTTTCACTCAGTGGGGGAGATTCAAATGCACCCTCATGCCCTCCCTGGAAAACTGGGCCAGGAAAACAGGCCCGCTCCCGCTCAGCCCCCACTTAGAAGCCAGATCACCTGAGCTAGGTCTACCTGTCCCACTGCTGAGTCTCCTAGAAGGAGACCAGGCCTAGACAGATGTGCATGTTGGTGCTAAGCCAGGCTGCAGCCAGGTATGTCTGTCCATCTGTGCCCCATGGGGAAATGAGAGGTGGTTTTTCAGCTGCCTCTGGGCTGCCAAGAATGAAAGGAAAAGCAGAGGGAGGAAGCGGGAGTGGCCACCCACCCACCGACTGCTCATGCTGCAGGCTGTTAGACTCTGTGGCCTGGGCAGCCTGGACCGGGTGCTGGCAGAGTGACGGGTCATCCTTTCACAAGATGAACAGGCACAGTGGGGCGCTGGCCCACCTGAGGGCATTTGCAGAGGCCATGTGACTGATGGTCAGGCAGTGCTGAATTGCCAGCCTGGCCTTACTTGGTCATGGCGAGGGAGGGGGACCAGCCAGCCTAGAGCACATCCCACACCGTTCCAGTCTGACAGATGCCACAGCTCTATAGAGGAGGCCTGCGTGGGAGTCCCACGCCTGGCTGTGGTGTGGAGTGAATAAGTTGCTTTTTCCTGATGGAAGCATAAAGACCTGCCCTCTTCCCCACTCACGGTTGCTCCTGGGCCCTCGTCTCTCACTTCTGTATCTCTTCCTCCTAACTTGGTAAGTTTGATGAAAAGGGCAATCGTAGTTTTGATATGAGGGACCTGAGTTCAAGGCTGGGTTTACTGTATGGTCCAGAAAGTTCCAGCTCAGGCACCTCTTCCAGCCCAGGACTCACAGGCTGTGCTCTGCACTTGGTGGTGACTTTGGTTCCCAGGTGGGAAGTGGCTCTGCCACGCATCAGTACTGGACAGGGGCCTCAGTCGCTCTGCTTTTCACCCACAGGTGGACTGAGTCTTTCCTACTGGAAGCAGTTACTGGGTATGGTTAGCATACATGATTAGGAATTGTGTCGTTTTTTTCTCCGTGCAAATATTGGTTCATTTATTCATTCAGCGAACATTTCCTGAGCATCTGATATGAACCAGACAATGCTGCCTCCTGGGACCGTAAGGAGTAATAATGCAGAGTCTTGTCCTTGGAGAGCTAAATGTCCAGCAAAGAAGCTGGAGCTTTGTATAAATGGCTAGCTCAAGCACAGTGACTTCATTAAGTTTAATCAGAGTTCACACAGAAAGGAGTGGTGAAAGAAGGCCTCACAGAGGCCGTGCCTGCAGGCAGGGCCTGCCAGTGCTCAATGGCCCAGGAGGGGAGGAAGGAAAGTGATGCAGGCAGAGAGAGCACAGGGATGAAGCCACAGAGACATGAAAGCTGACAGTGGCGGAAGCAGGCAGTGCACTAAGAGCACCGAGTAGGTGGGCAGAAGCGACAAGATGAATTTCTGCATGCAGAAATATGTATTCATCACCACTGGGTCATTGGTGCCAAACTGAAGAATCTCCATTTCAGTGCCAGGTGGTGGAGAACCTTTTGTGACATGGTTCAGTGTGGCCCTTAGGGACAGAGTTTTGGGCCCAGCTGTGACAATATTAGATCTGAGCTACAGAAATAATTCAAGTGAGCTCTAGGATAGCAGGAAGGTGAAATTCCAGGCGAAGGCTGTTCCTTAGGCCTAGAGCAAAGTCATCCCAGAACAGAGGGTCCCCTGGGTGGAGAGTGGGGGGAAGGGGAGCACAGGTAACAGATTATCCAAGAGGTTTGAGCAGGTGGAAGTCTAGAAATGGTGAGGGAGGAATAACTGGGAAAAAAATTTTTTTAATTCTGTGATTATTTTTCATATTTCTTTGTAAAGATGTAAAAACTTGAATATAGAAAACTTATATTTCTAGGAAAATATAATTTATCAAACTAATTCCAGAAGAAATAGAAGGCTTAAGTAGACGTTCATTCATAGAAGGAA
>NW_007728207.1:150070-158532 GCF_000696425.1 Galeopterus variegatus | reverse complement strand
AAAAAAAAGAACAGACCACAACAACACATTGAACTTGCAGAAGGAGAGAACCAACCTAAGGGTTCTAGAGATGCGAGGAAGAGGGGGGGTTGGGGAGTGACTGGTCGGTAAGGGGCATAAAGAATAATTACAATTTGTAATAATGAATACGCTAATAAAAATTTTTTAAAAAGAATGTAGATTTGCTTTCCTTTCCCTCCTTTCTTTAGATTATGGAAAGCAAGATTAATGTGATATTTTTCTTGGTTCTGGGAAGTATTTTTAAGTGTCAGCCGTATGAAAGGAAAACACGTGCCAGGTGACACGGTGTGCAGCGTATTTCACATGACGCAGGATTCGTGCAAGGTCGACAGTGTATGCAAGCTGTACTCATTAAGAAAGAATCGTTTTCACATTTTCCTCTGGCATTGAATAGTTAAAAGAAAGCTGTTTTAAATTTCCAGCCTGTCTCATTTTCAAGAGCACTCGAGACCCTGAAATAACTGAATGAGATTTTTTTTAAAATGTTTAGAGAAATAAATATTTCTATCACTGAAATAATGGGAAGTTGGTGTCTGTTTCTGTTTCGAATTTTTATTTAATTTAATTTCACCAATCCTGTTCTTCTCTGGCCCATCGCTGTCCACATGCTTCATTTCATCTTTATAGTATTAATTATCATAACACCATGCTGTAAAAGCCACGTCAAATCACATAGCTGCATTTAAAATGAGATTAGACAGTTCGTTTCAGAAAGAAATATCGGGGTTTGCCCTCCCGTGCTCAGCACTGTGATCTGCTCTTTCCCTCAAAGTGCAGTTCGCCCCCAGGAAGGTGCCAGGCTCGTGATGCCCACTCCACTGGCCGCTCTTTCCCCATGAAATATTTGAGGCCATCGTCCCAGCCACAGAACAGGAGTCAGTTCTTCTCTGGGCCCTGCAAGGTGAGTCTGGAACAGGCGGTTTCTCCAGTAAGCGAGAAGAGTCCTTAAGCGCTGGGAACCACGGGGGGCTTACGGGTGGGAGGGGCGACCCCTCCAGGGAATGCAGCAGGCAGGTGTCTCGAGTCCCTGCCCTCCTGGACTTGGCTGTCCCCAGGCCCTGGAGGGAGAGGCACACTGGGCCTGTGGTGGTGGCTGTCTGCTTGGCTGGTGCAAGTGCATCAGTTGTCTGTGGTCACAGGATTGCCAAGTAACAACTGCAAGGTCTTAGAACAATGAGCCTGGATTTAGCTCATGCCCCCTGGGCTGGCATCGTGCTTCCTCTGATCTTGGCTGGATTTCCTCATTTGCCTGGACGGTGGATTTGTGGAGACACCTGGAGAGACCCGGTTTTCTTCAAGAATCCGACCTTCTGACAGGGGCTGGAGCACACAGCCGTGGCCCAGGCAGAGCCGCAGACTGGGAAGAGAAGCCGGCAAGGGCTTTGCAGGCTTCTGCCTGAATTAGGAATGTGTACACCCCGCCACCGGGGCACGTCCTTGCCTGAGTCTGGCATCAGGGTGGGATGCCATCACAGGGAGGGACGATGGCTGGGACCACTTTGAAATGTGCCACAGCGGGTTCACTCTGGCCCACTGAGGGCAGACTGCTTCCTGCAGACACCCTTCCCTCTCACGGATGGGCTTGGCCGGAGGAGTCAGGCTTGGGAGGGGACCCTCCTCTGTGCGTGGTCTCAGTGGCCCTCAGTGGCTTTGCGATCCAGAGTAGTGCTCCCCTACCCTCTGTGGGCTGTTACCTGGGACAAAATCCTCCACCCTGGCACACGTTGCCACACCTCAGTCAGCAGCGGAAGGGACTTCCTTCAGGGGGGAGGGGCCCTGGGGGTCGGGAAGGAGGGGTAAGGAGTGGGCCATTGCACAGGTGAGGAGACGTCTCTGAGTGGAGACTGTGGAGACACCTGGAGAGACCCGGTTTTCTTCAAGAATCCGACCTTCTGACAGGGGCTGGAGCACACAGCCATGGCCCAGGCAGAGCAGCAGACTGGGAAGAGAAGCCGGCAAGGGCTTTGCAGGCTTCTGCCTGAATTAGGAATGTGTACACCCTGCCACCGGGGAACGTCCTTGCCTGAGTCTGGCATCAGGGTGGGATGCCATCACAAGGAGGGATGATGGCTGGGACCACTTTGAAATGTGCCACAGCTGGTTCACTCTGGCCCACTGAGGGCAGACTCCTTCCTGCAGACACCCTTCCCTCTCACGGATGGGCTTGGCCGGAGGAGTCAGGCTTGGGAGGGGACCCTCCTCTGTGCATGGTCTCAGCGGCCCTCAGTGGCTTTGCAATCCAGAGTAGTGGTCCCCTACCCTCTGTGGGCTGTTACCTGGGACAAAAGCCCCCACCCTGGCACACGTTGCCACACCTCAGTCAGCAGTGGGAGGGACTTCCTTCAGGGGGGAGGGGCCCTGGGGGTCGGGAAGGAGGGGTACGGAGTGGGCCGTTGCACAGGTGAGGAGACGTCTCTGAGTGGAGAAGCCAGGTGTGCGTGGCTGAGATGGCCCTCTGCAGCTCGGAAGGGGCGTTGTCCTCAGCCCCATCACACCCCATTCTGCAGGACGGAATCTGTGTGCCCCGGGACTCGAAAGGGCGTCAGCCAATGGAGGCCTCAGGTCTCCGGGGAGAGGCCTCCAGCACGGCCACCGCACGGGGACTTTGTGCCCGTTCTCCAGTTTGATCCCAGGGGACACGGCCTCTGACACTGTGGGAAAACATCTCCTTTGGATTCAACAGCTGCTCACTTTTAATTCTGTCTCATTTGATACTAGTTAAGTGACCTTGAACTAATTATGTAAGATCTGTAACCTTCTTTTAGTCCATTTCCAAAATGGCAGTTATAAGCCCAGCTTTTTAGGCTCATTGTGAGAAATAGAGATTTATATATACACGTATATATATATATATATATATATATATATATATTTGCTGTATGTCATATATAGGTATTTACACAGCATACACAAGTAAAATATCAGTAACGTGTGATTGTAACTTTCAAAACCCGTGTCCTGGAGCAGCACAGGATGAACACATTTTCAAGACTTTGGTGTGTCTTTGTGCTTTTGCTTCGTTGTTGAGCCACAGTGCTGGGTTCAGAGATGTCCCAAGGTAAACGTCCTGCTCAGAACGGCCAGGTGTCCCACGACTGGGCCTCAGCTGGAACGGCCTCTCCTCTCCACCTCAGCCGCTCGGACCCTGGGAACTCCTGCGGGATGCTCCGTGAGCGTCTGGATGAGATGACAGAGTCCCCACCTCAGAGGCCTGCGAAGTCGGGATACTCTCACATGAAAGAGCGCCTCAGGGTGTACGGTGTGGGCACTAGCCCACGCCACCCGAGCGGGGGCTCTGTCACTTGTGCTCAGCATCGAATGTGCACCTGGTGCAGAGCTGAGCAGAGAGAAATCGAGGAGCGAGCGTTTGCTGAACAAGCGGACGTGCTCTCTCAACAGCTATTTATTGCACACCAGCTGGATCATCGGAGTCCAGGCTGGATCCTTAGAGCATCGAGACTGACAAGGTGGCTTTGCAGAGCAAACAGACAGTGGCACGACAGCAGCCAAGCAGCCTCCTGCCTCTCTCCCACCCTCCCTCCTTCCTTCCCTCCATCCGTCCTTCCCTCCGTCCGTCCTTCCTTCCTTCCTCCCGAGGACGCTTTCTGAGACCTGCCCACAGTTAAGGAGCTCACAGTGATGAACAGGACAAACCAAGCCGCAGGTAATGACAATACGACTGGGAGAAAAACGTTCTTTTTTAAAAGTGATTTTTATAATTCTTATACTACACAGCCAGGTGTCATAGGCTACAAATGTCCCTGGATTTACACTTATACTACACAGCCAGGTGTCATAGGCTACAAATGTCCCTGTAGACTTGTATTCCTGCCAGTGTAGCCGGTTGGGATGTGACCGTCTCTAAAAAAATCTGCTTTAGTAGAAACATCTGAAAGATGCGGCGACATGGTAACTTGGGCGAATTAAATGTGCAGGTGCTAAGCTGGCAGCGGATGGTCTTGTGACTTAACGTGATCATCTTCTTTGCATCAAGGTAGAAAAATTCATAGTAAAAAAACCTGCTTTCTGTGCCTCTTGCTCACTGGCCTCCGGGAGAATTTCACAGCAGGAGGACAAATGCAGTGGTCTTCAAAAGATCAGACCCCCGCAGCGCTGGGAGCCACTGCAGCAGGGCCTGGCAAAGCTCATTCCACCATCTGGGTCTTGCCCTCACACCAGCAGACTGGCCAACAGAAATCCAGGACGGTCCGACAGAAATCCAGGGTGGTGGCTGTCCAGCTGTGCTCCAGCAGAGCAGCAGCAGCTTGTTAGAAATGCAGATTCGCAGACCCTGCTTGGACGGCTGAACCCGGCCAACAGAAATCCAGGACGGTGGCTGTCCAGCTGTGCTCCAACAGAGCAGCAGCAGCTTGTTAGAAATGCAGATTCGCAGACCCTGCTTGGACGGCTGAACCCGACACTCTGGGCTGGGGCCTCCAGGGGACTCTGATGCCACTAAAGTCTCAGGCCCACTACCCTGAAATGCCAGGCCAGCCCCAAGGGACCCAGAGCGTGAGGTCTGCCTCAGGTCACCGGGGGCCTGGGTCTCCTTGAGGATGGGACGTGTGTTACTGCTGGATCAGTTTCCTGTTAGGGAATCTCGAGGGAGGAAACCCAGGGCTGCGGGCTTCTCTTCTTCTGTCTCGCTATAGGAGGTCCTTCAGGCTTGGCCTGTCCACACCGGAAAGCACAGGAATTAGCAGGTGATGACCCACCAGCTCCGCCTCTCCATGTTCCTAGGACAAGAACAGCTGCCTCCCTCGCCTGGTGTCGCCAGGCTCAGTCCCTGGGTCTAAGTGAACTTGTGAGAAAACACATAAGCTCGTTAACGTTTACACAGGTCGGCGAGGACGTCTTCACCCACAGGGTGTGAAGACTTCACCAAAAGTAAAGCATTTTCCTGATTCCCCTGAGAGAAAATCACAATACAGGGACGCTACAGCTCACTTCTCAGGTGAAACTACTCGGAGATAATTGTATGTATTTACTGAGTCCTTAATATGTGCCAGGTGGCGTTTTATGCCCTCTGCATGCATCGTCTAATGCAAACCTCCAACAGGCTGTGGAGATACGTGCTGAGACTTCGCTTACTTTGCCGATGAAGAAACTGGAGCAAAACACTGAACAACGCACACAGCTGTCTGAGCTTGTAGGAGGCGTGCAGGATCTGGAAGGAGCGTCCAGACTGTGAGATGCACAAACCACCCACAATGCTGCGCTGCTGGGCTGAGAGGAGCAGGTGATCGGTGCTCTAAGAAACCTCTGCTGTGTGTACCTGTGCAGAATGCTCACCTGCAGCCTCCACTCCCGGGCGGCTCTGCTCTGGAAGGGCTGCCTGCCAGTGGTCAGGGCCCAGGTATCTCCGCAGAACCCCTGACAGCACCGTGGGGGTGATGCAATGGTCAGGAGAGGCACCCAGTTCAGGCTGGCCATCCTGGATGGATCTTTCCAGTCGGGACTCTAACAAAGACCCACCATGTCCTGGGTAAACAATGCTCAGTCACACAAGCCAAGTGTGAACTACCTCTGGTGCTGGCAGCCTCCCCTCCCAAGGCCTGGGAAAGCTGCTGAGCATTTCCAAGAAAGCCCAGCAGCAGCTGGACGCAGAGCCCTGGGGGTGCTTGCTGATGCACCCAGTGTGTGCCACCAGTGTGTGCCACCTGTGTGTGTCACCTGTGTGCATGATCTGTGTGTGCCACCTGTGTGACACAATACCACCCTTCCTGGTCTGTGGCTCCTTCTCCAAGATCAGCTTCGGGGGAGCAGGGTCAGAATTTGGATCCCCCATAACTGTCATGTATGTTACAGCCTGAGAGCAAATGCTCTGGGTCCTCACTTCCCTTTCAAGTGCCTCCTGCTCCCAGGAGCTGAGGTGAGGACAACACTCAGCACACGGAAGGGTGGGGGAGGCGGAGGGCTACAGCCTGCCGAGGCCCGAGGGGCCTGTGACATGCTTTAACTCTTGGTGTGGGCCAGATGTGTGCGAAGGTAGCTGCTCTGCACGGAGACCCTTATTTGGTGGTGGTTTGCAAAGGGAAAATCAGTCTGAATTTCAGCATAAGTTGTGCTGGTCACCTGAGAGGGGAAGCTCTGTGCTCAGGCTTTGTGACCCAAGGGCCAACTGAGCTCCTGAGGTTTGCTGTTGGATGCACTCTGTGTCCCATTCCTCTGACGGTCCCCAGCTAGCACATGGCTGGGTTGGGATGCATTACGTTCCTTGCCAGCGAGGCAGACAGTGCCCAGGGTTTAAAAGGTGACTGGGGTAACAGGACAGCAACGGGGACCTTTCTACTGCTCTGCAGTCTGCTGCCAGACACATCACGTGGCTGTCATGAGCACTCCATTGTGTGGGGGGATTTTGTATCGTCCATTAGTATTGAAGAACTAAACATCAGTCGTCTTTACTAGAAGGAAATCATGTCTTGATAAAATTCCATAGTCTCTGAAGGCGCTGACTATTGCCAGAGTGGCAAGTGAGATGTGGGCAGGATCTGGAGAGTCTGGGGCTGTGGGGTGGGGGTGCTTCCTGACTCAGAGGAGGGGGCTCTCCCAAGCTCCTGTGCATCACAGAGCAGCCAGGAAGCACGCCCACCTGCTGTCAGGGACGCCTGGGTGTCACGCCTGGGTGATGGGGAGGGCTCACGTCTCTCTCCTGGGTGTGCCTGCAAAGGAGGGAAGCATGGGGCCTTTGGGCCCTGGTCAGTGGAAACCCGTCTGAGACAAGCTGTGTTTCTGCCCAGCCAGTGGCCTTTGATAGGTCGATGAAAGCTCCAGGCTGACCAGTTGTTCAGTTGGTTAGAGTGCAGTGCCAATAACATCAAGGTCCAGGGTTCCATCCTGTACTGGCCTGCCACCAATAAATAAATAAGTGTACACAGAAAGCTCTGGGGTGACGCCGGTGACTTGTGACAGGCCCAGCCCTCTCTGCACTGAACCCAGCGGCCCGGGCATTTTGCCCCAACACCTGCGTCCGGACCTTTCTAACCCATTCTGTCCTTTCCTCCTCTTAGAAGCCAAATGAGAAGAGCTGGGACTAACAAACTGATGGAAACTGAGCCATCAGTGGGCACAAAAGTGCATTATGTGTCTATTAATTCATAGTAATTAACCATTACGTAATTGCATTATTATACAGTTGTTATAACAACATATGTATAGTCTCAGTATCCTTTCTTCTCTCTCCCCCCTCCTGTCCCCAGCTTCTAAGGAGGAAGACGCCTTGAAGATCAGAATCCCTCTCTGTTGTTATTTTGACCTATTTTGGCCCTGTTTCTGTGACTGAGACGTATTATCAGGAATGCGCACATGGAGCACTGTGGCTTTTTCGGGATGCACTGGGGATGTAGAGGGGTCCTGATGATACCTACATCAGGACTGGGATGTGGCTCCCAGCTCTACCTGGTGTGGAAATCATTTCCTGAGACCTGAGACAGGCACATCTTCACCATGATTACCAGAGACTTAGAAAAGTGCTGTAAAGGACAAAGTTGGTCAGGACCTGAGCCGTGATGGGTCTCAAAACAGTCACAGCAAAGCGCATAGGCGCTCAGCACCGCACAATGTCATGAGGTCAATGACACGCAGCACCAGGCATCGCTCTGATTCGTCCACGTGCATAACTGCTTCCATTCTCACAGCCGACCCATGGGTAGGTGCTTCCAGGATTGTCATCCCCACGTTACAGCTGAGGAGCCCGAGGCACAGACAGGTCAAGTAGTTTGCAGAAGGTCACGCAGCTAGGCAGGGGCAGAGCCAGCTTTATACCTGGGCTTAGAGTCTGTGCTTTCATCCTGCACTTTGCAGTCTCCAAACCCATCACAAGAACTGCATGAAGTCAACATTGCAGATTCAGTAATACGTACCTCTCAGGATCGATGTAGCAGAGAATGAAGCAAATTTACTTAGAGCTCTGTGAGTTTACTCAATCGAGACATCAAAAATCATTCCTGTGCACAAGCTACACACCGGGCAGGTTTAATCCAGCCACAGTGGAGACCCACTTTCTTAAGAAATAATAACCATGGGCCGGCCCGGTGGCGCACTGCTACAGTGCGCCGCTTGGGAAGTGCGGCGGCGCTCCCGCCGAGGGTTCAGATCCCACATACAGACTGGCCGCTCACTGGCTGAGCGAGGTGCGGGCGCAGGACCGAGGGTTGCGATCCCGTTGTCGGTCCCGGTCCGGTACGGGCTCGACACTGAGGGTTGCAATCCGTTGCCGGTCACGAAAAAAGACAAAAAGGGACCGAGGGTTGTGATCCCGTTGTCGGTCCCGGTCCGGTACAGGCTCGACACTGAGGGTTGCGATCCGTTGCCGGTCACGAAAAAAGACAAAAAGACAAAAAACAAAAAAAAAAAAAAAAAAAAAAAAAAAAAACCCCTCCAAAAAAGGGGGAAATTTTTTTTAAAAAAAGGGGGGGTCTTTTTAAAAAGCTTTTTTTTTT
>NW_007728207.1:145540-149186 GCF_000696425.1 Galeopterus variegatus | reverse complement strand
AAAAAAAAAAAAAAAAAAAAAAAAAAAAAAAAAAGAAATAATAACCATGCTGAACAGATGGGAAGTTCATTGTCAAGCAAGGGTGGTCTAGTTCAGAACTGCTTTCTATTGCATCAGTGGGGCCCTCCCCTGAGGATAAGATGCTGCTTGGGACATGGAGTCCAGCCAGCTGGAGACCCTTGGGCCACTGGCTGTCAGGAGCTGGAGACCTGAGCAAAATGGGCTTAGAAGAATGCCTGGGGAGAGCCAGAGGGTGCACCAGAGTGGGAGGAGAGCAGAGGAACGCTGGCTGTCAGGGAGAGTGAGCCGGGTCTGGGTAGGGCACGGAGCAAAGTCTCACAAAGAAGGACAGTCCTCCAGGGGCCCAAGTCAGAGCTCCTGTGGAGCTGCTCCCTCTGGCTCAGGAGCACAGACAGGGCTGTGTCGGCTGGGCCATGTCTCTCTGGAACCAACCTGAACCCTGAGGTCTCCTGATCCCTCCGTCCTCTGGAGGGGCCAGGCTGTGCTCTCCTGGGGGGCCTGAAATAAGGAAAGAAGCAACTCAAAACAGGCATCATGGGCTGATCTTCCTTTCCCATTACCATGATTTCAAAAATACGATTGACATCACTGTCATTTACATACTCGAGTAAAAAGAAAGCAAACAGAATAACCTCTTGTGAGAGATGCTGTGAGAATTGGGTGCTGATTGGTATCGTTTCGTCTTTTTTCTTGTTTGGTTTATTTTGCTCAAAACAGTACACAACTGTTGGCGTGTCAGGGAGTGTTGGCGAGTCCAAGCTCCTCCCTGCACAATTAACCCCTGCACTGCGCTCTGCGGGGTCTCACCCTCGGATGGATCCCTGAACTTAGCATGGCCCCAGCGGCTTTTCATGGGAGAAGTGATTGTTTCATTTTTCTTCTCCTTATGAAAAAAATGCATAAATAAACTAGTAGTGGAGCCACTTATTAAAAATTAAATAAATGAATGAAATAAACGTTTCTTGTAAAATTTGAATTTTCAATTGCAGAATAGCCTGGTGAAAAGTTAAATGGTTCAAGTCCCAGCTCAGTTACACTCCTCAGAGGCAGACTCTGGGGCAGACTCTGGACTGGCGTGAACGACACTCAAACAACCTGCTGATTTATAACTTTTCTTTCAGAATTAATAATTTGGCATAAAATTTTCCCTCAGGAAGAGGTGGCTCAGAGTCATGAGGTCCTTTCTGAAACAGGTGACAGGTCTCTTGGGCTCCCTTTGTCCCCAGCCCCTGCTTAGATTCACTTTGTCTGACATCTGGGCAGATGTTTGGAGAAAGAAGGTTGCGCTTTCTCTGTATATTTGCCAAAAGATAGTAACAAAATGTTGGTTTACTTTCATATGTTTTTAAATGACTAATTATATCAACCAGGGCTCTGTAGAGAAACACAACCAGAAGTTCATGTGTATTCATGTGTGCAAGTGTGCATGCACACGTGTGTGTGAGGGAGAGACAGACAGAAGCAGAGAGGGCTTCATTTTACCAAAGTGAAAGATTTTCGGGGCTGGCAAACCTGAATTCTGCAGGTCTGTCTGACGCTTCCGCCTTGGGCAGAATTTCTTCTTCTCGGGAGATCTCAGACTTTGCTCTTAAGGCCTTCGACTGACCGGATGAGGCCCTCCCATGTTGTTGAGGGTGACCTCCTTTACTCAAGCCCCACTGTAGATGTTAGGCACATCTGCAAAGTACCTGCCTGGCAATCCCAGTCCAGTGTTTGATTCAACCTCTGAGCACTACAGCCCAGCCAGGAAGACACACGACACTGACTAATTATCACCCTAATCAAAATTTTCAGGGTTCCATCTGAGAACACAAATGTCACCTGTTTTCTTTTTTCCAGGGTTAGAAGCATAAACATTGACCTGCCAGGTGCCAGGACCATCCTGGGGACACCGTGGGGAAGATCTGGGAAATGCTGCTCAGTAGCTCAGGGTCTTGCTTCCCTCGGAGGCTGTGAATAGGGACCCCGGCCAGTGCAGAGACCCTCTGGCCTCTCTTCTTTCAGAGTTCTGGGAACCAGCCTTTGAGGCAGGCTGGAGGCCGCAGAGGAGGCCCTGGTTGGAAAAGGGGGGTGGACAGAAGCAGTGACCCTGGAACTCACACAGGTGGGGTTGGCGAATCTGTGCCACACTGTGACTGAACCGGGAGGACTCTTGGCCACTTACACAGCAGACCTTAGTGCTCACAGCTCAGAGCCAGCCTCAGGGCCATGGCCAGGACTGATGTCACCTCCCAGAGCTCACTGTCTTCTCCCAGGCTGGCCAGGCCCTGTTCTGAACTACGTGGCCACATCTCACCTCTGGTGGCTGCTGGGGTTGATCTCTCCTAGCCCAGTGGAAAGAACGCAACAGGCAGCAGGGAGGGCCCAGGTGTGAGTCCCAGCTCCACTGATGGAGTGCTGGGTGTCAGCTAAACTCTCAGAGCTGTAGTTTGTCATTTGATAAACAGTCAATAGTACCAGCCCAACCTACCTAACAGGCGAAGACCAAATAAGAAATACTAGTGAGCTGCAGAGTTCCACCCCCTGTAGCTGTAATGTTAACTAATAATTTAATGCTTCCTTGCTCCCCCACCACCTCAGAACCCCCAGCTTCTGACCCCAAGTCCCCACCTCTGCCAGGGTTGCAGCAGGTGGCTGGACAATGCACAGGGCAGACTCTCCACCAGCCATGGCTCTGACGTCCTTCCTGGAGCCTGGTCCACTGAGCCATTCACCCCCCTGCCAACCAAGGCCTGGGGGTTAATCATGACGTGGCAAGCATCAGCCTGATTCCTCACCCATAGTTCCCCAGAGGAGAATGGATTCCTAAACCTGGTTTTCAATGATTTTACACTACAGACCAGCGACTGGCAAGACCTTGTCTGACAACACCACAGCCACCACCAGCACCACCACTTGATGACTTTCACTGCTGACTCTCCAGTGCTACTGCGGGCACAGTCCATGGTTGCTTCAATGTCCACCCATGTGGCCATCCCTCCTCCAGGACCTCCCCCTCCCCGTCTGGTCTCTCCCACACTCAGACTCTTGACCTGGTTGTTGCCAAGAACCGCATCTCATTTACAACCACACCCCGGATGTCTATTCCCTGAGTGGAACCTGCTGTCTTTGCAGCCCGCTCCTGGACCCTGCCCCCTGCAGACAAGAGTCCACTGACCACACTGGCTCTCCAGTGTCCCTTCCCCTCCCATGTCCTCACCTTCCCCTGTCAAGCTTGTGTGTCACGGGCCACCCTTACCATCACTGTTTTGCACATGCCATCCCTGCCTTTGCCTCTCCTTTTGGCAAAATCACCAACCTGTTTAAACCCAACTCTCCACCTACTACGTGTTGTGCCTCCTCAGTGGAACATGGCTGCAGAGACACTGAGCTGCACTGAACGTCCTCATTCCACAGCTAACACCAGCCCTTGAGTGGGCCAGATGCTGCCCAGAGACCATCCTAAGTGCCCCAGCTCCTCCTCTGTTGCACTCTCAGTTAACAAAAACCATGTCCTTTCAAGGTTCAGGCCATGGCCTCAGAGGCCTCAGGACTCCTCTCCTGCCTCCATATCCACGTCTTCCTCAGTGCATGCTCAGAAGGAAAGCCACGGTCTTCTGCTGGCTGCCCAGGTCCTGCTCCACCT
>NW_007728207.1:143813-145008 GCF_000696425.1 Galeopterus variegatus | reverse complement strand
CCAGGTCCTGCTCCACCTGACCCTCCCCACCTTACCCAGCCATGCTCCCTTCCATGCATTTAGTTCCACCCATGTGGCCTCCCTGCCAATCCTCTAAACTGCCATCCACTGGCTCACCTGGGGCCATGCCTTTGCTGTGCCCTCTGCCCAGAGCCATCTTCATCCAGGTATGCCCATGGATCATACCTCTTTCAAACTGTCTTAGTTTTTTCCATAGCACTGATCTCCTGATTTACTGCAGATTTCCTGTACTTTTTGTTTATTGACTATGTCTGTGCACTAGAATGTAAGCTATAATCTCTACGAGGACAGCTTTTTTGTTGGTGGTGGTTTTTGTCTTAAAACAGTGTGCATTGGTATTGCTCATGCATCTACAGGTTAGCACGTGATTCTGCAACCTGGACCAGACTTGGTTGATTTTGGTTGGACTCATTCACACCTTGGAAGGCAGGGTTGTTAATGTCTTTCCCTCTCTGATGTATCTTCAGCACCTAGGACAGCACCAAACATGTTCTAGGTGTTCCACGAATTTTTGTTAACAAAGGAAATTTCAGTTCAGATCCCTAGCTGCAGGGTGAGCTTTCTGTTCATAGCAGCCCAGATCTTGCGGTATCCCTAAAATGTGGGCCGTAGCTTCCATTTGCCATCTTACCATTTAATGATACAGAAATCAAAGGAATCTACAGCACTGGAGACTCGCTGCTCTGCTAGGCCAAAGATAATGATCATGTTCACTACATCAATTTGGGGCTTAAAGTCACAGGGCAACCCAAGGAGCACTTAGTTTATAATTTAGAATCCCTTCACCTAACATTTGGACTTATTTTTATGGCAGGGAATAGTTGAAGAGATTTTTTATTTTCTGAGTTTAAAAAGAAATTTGGGGTTATTTTCAATGTCACCTTATTAAAATAGAAGCTAGAAGTGCTTTGAAGCATTGCCAAATGCAATAAATTTGCCATTTATTGAGACTTTCTTCCAGCTGAGCCAATAGCTTCTCTTCTCTCCTTTGCCATGTAGTGGGATAATAGTCCTCCTTCCAAATTGGTTTATCTCAGTCCACAGGAGTTTATAGCTCAGTGTCAAGCAAAGAAATCCGTCACTTGAGTGTGCTTCAGCATAGAATTGAGAATGACAGCCAGAGGGTCACCACGATGAGGCAGCTGACCTAAGGTGCTTTACTTTTCCTTCTATC
>NW_007728207.1:139110-142548 GCF_000696425.1 Galeopterus variegatus | reverse complement strand
GCAAAGCTAGTGTCACCAGCGTGAAAACGCTGCTCTTTGGGTTTTCATTTTCATGTTTACAAAAGGGGTGTCTGCAGCCTGACGTGTCACTGATGCCCCACCCCACCTCCCAGCGAGGGATGCGGTGCCCCCACCATGCGCCACGTGGCTTCAGGTATCCCAGGTGCCACTCTTGTGGTTAGCTCGGTGCCAAATGCAGGACAACAATGATCATCAAAGTCCATGGCCATGGCCATGCTGCCATCACAGACAAGGCTCCAGAGAAACCACCACACTCACATCTTAATAAGGGGACAACCGGGATCACCCCAGATCACACGTGCAGCTCATTATGATCACAAGGTTTAGTGTGGAATCCTGACACCTCCTGAGGGTAAACTGATCTTCCCAGGTTTGGGTTCACAAATGACTGTTGCAAGTTCAGAATAGCAACATCTTTCACTTTGTAAAGATATATCAGCCAAACAGAACTACTCTCTTTATTAATTATTTGTCATCCATTTGAAAATCAACCAACCACTCACATTGTTTTTCTGCAATTTTGCAAGATAATCTCTGACTTTTTCCTCCCAGCTCTGCTCAGGCTGCTTGTAAATGATGGTTTAGTTAAGGAAATCTGAGGGCCTATCCTGGCAAAACAATCTGACAAAATTGTTAGTTATTGTGCAGAGATATAAGGAGATAGGTAGAGGAATGTGCTTGCATGAAACTGTATTTTAACAGCAGAGAACGGAGAAGGAAAAACGGCATTTTCTACAGTAGCTTTAAAAATCAATTACTGCAGATCTTCACTGGGAAATATGTCTACTCAGCACAACTGTTTTTATTCTCCACATTAACAAAGTACATTCTGCTGATTCTCGGACTCTGCAGCTCACAACCACGCATGCCTCGGCCCTGAGGGTGAGCTTGTTTGTCTCAAAACAGAAAGGGTGGTGAGCTATGGTTTCCTCTCGTCTGGAGTTCAGTGTTCAACTCTGTCCACAGTGGGCTTTCCAGCCCAGCCTCTCACTTTCAACAACATAAAATGCTCCACTGCTGAGATGTCCCTTGGAGATGAAACGAGGCTGTCCTCAGCATTAACTGTGACTGTGAGGGAAGAGCAAGGATCGCGGCCCTGACAGCACAGGCTCTCGTTAGTCCAGCCTGCTATCGTCACAGCTGAGCTGGCTCCCAGCGCCAAGTGCACCCTACACCCTGCCCCAGGACAAGGCTGACCAGCGAAGGGACTTTCCCTAGTGTAGACAGCAGAGCACGTGGGAAACGTGTGTGCCACGAGGGGCTCGGAACTCGAGGGCTGTCTTCGTTTGTTCGTGCTCTCTGTTACAGAAATTATAATTTGACGCCTCGTAATGGGATATTTTTGAGTCAGTTCCCACTGGAAATTTTCAAACAAATAAAACAAGAGGAACCTCTTCTTAAGTTCAGAGGTGAGATGGTCTGAACCACACAGAGACACCCACTGACGTTTAACCATCTCTCAGAGCAGCAGGGTCATAGCGGCAGGAGTGCAGCCCACGGAGGCGAGATGGAGGCGATGCCTTTCCCAGCTGGAGCTCCGAGGTTTCCTGTCCCCTGCTCATCGGCCATCTGTCACATCTCAGCAGCTTCTCAAAGGCACTCGATTATCTCTTCGCCTGGTCTGTATGCCGACTGGATTTCCTTTTGGAGCTGAGAAGGCACTTGGCGAAAGTCCCCAGAGCAGGTAATGTCCCTTCTGTTAAGTAATGACTGCATTATCAGTGCTCAGGAAGTTTGTCAACGTACCATGATGACAAAAGTGCTCCCGCCTCTCCTTAAAGATAGCCCATGGCCACAACAGAGTTATCACAGAGATGATTTCAGACTTAGCTGCCACATACCGCACCTTATGGGGTTCCCTTGGCCACAGGTGCCCTGGGGGCATGGCAGCCCAACCCCACCAAGCTCTGAGCCTGGGGATGTGTGCGTGTGTGCACGTGTGCCTGTGTGTGTGTTAGCGTGATCTGCGGGGAAGGCTGTGTGTAAATGGGCTAAGCATATTGAGGACCAGAGAAAGAAACCACAAGCTCCTGATGGTGAGAGTGGTGGCTTGTTTGCCAATGTATCTCACGTGCTGGTGCACGGCAGGTCCTCAATGAAAGGCTGAAAAGTGATCATATGAGTGAGCACATGGGAGAGAGCAAATCCTCACCTACTCAGGGCCAGCTGAGGCCATCCTCTCCCATGCTTTACCAGGCAGGAGAGGAACCTGCCCCCACTTCCCACCTCTAGCCCTCCCAGCCTGTCTGATGCCCTGGGACGAGGACCACCATCCACCCACCTCAGGAGCCCCCTTTAGCAAGGCACACACTCGTGTCTGAGTTGCCCATATTTTGCAGCAAATTATAGAGACTTATTCATGGCCATATGGCTTTCTTCCAGGTTCTGACATTGCTGGAAAGAAAGTATCCAGCAGAATCATTCATGAACAATGTGAGACATTAAAAGATAAAACCAAAAACAGCTTCAGCAAAAGTGTCTGTTTCATTAAAATTAAATCCTAGCAGCAGCGAGATATGTGCCCCATTTAAAACAAACCCAACCTGAATGCTCCTAATTCACGGAAGAAACAAATTAGTGAGTGGCCGTTTGCACCATGCGACTGTCTTTCTCTCCATAACGCTTCCACTCATCCATTCATTCCACAGTCACCCTGAGCACCGACTGGGGCTGTAACAAGAGCCGGCCCTGATGCGGCACCTGCCTTTGTGGGGCTCAGCTGGAGAACAGAGGCAGCCACGAAGGTAGGGAAGGTGGCAGAGTGTGAGGGAGCCCTGGGGAAGCTGTGTCCACGCCACAGCAGGCCCGGAGGCAGCAGATGCTCAGGATGCAGGTGGGAAAGGAAAGGAACACTTCTGGGATGGGCCCATGCTGAACCTTGCTCTGGGAAGACGGAGGCCACAGTGCTCACGACAGGTATGTCTGTCAGCAAAGTGAGGTTATGAGACAGTAGCAGAAGCCCCCCAAGCCCCAGGGCTGGGAAAACAAAGCTGACTGTCTTGCCCACGCAAAGTGCACTGGGCCTGGGGACTCGTCAGGGCAACTTTCCTCCGTGTGGTGACTCCTGAGCAGTCAGGAGCAGGGGACTGATGGCAGTGGCACCACAGGGATGTGGACTCGGGGACAGCTGGCCCCTCAGTGCTCACTGGCTGGGGCATCACCACGTAGGGAGTCCTGGGTCTCGCTGGTGTCCACATTGTTCATGCACTGGGGCAGCTGCGCTGAGTTTCATCGGCATGTTGGCTCTCAATTAGTGTTTTGCCAAGTGAACCTGCTGAGTCTTGTTGTAACTGAGGATTTAGTTGGTGCAAACCTGTACAGGGCATCATTTTAAACACTTTGACAGGTTCTGTGGCTTGTACCTCGGTCTTGCAGGGAAGAGAGGCTCACTTATGCATTCATTCACTCAAAATGGTG
>NW_007728207.1:122226-138719 GCF_000696425.1 Galeopterus variegatus | reverse complement strand
CTGAGTCTTGTTGTAACTGAGGATTTAGTTGGTGCAAACCTGTACAGGGCATCATTTTAAACACTTTGACAGGTTCTGTGGCTTGTACCTCGGTCTTGCAGGGAAGAGAGGCTCACTTATGCATTCATTCACTCAAAATGGTGTTTTGAACACCAGGAACTTCCAGTCCAGGAAGGAGTGGCAGAACGTTCCACACTTTGGTCATCCCCAGCCTGGACTTTACCCCCAGTGTGGTGACCGGCCATAGCCTTCTCTCCGCCCGCCGCTTCGCCTGCACACCTGCCCAGCGCGCCTGGCGCTCTCCTCTCCTGGCACCTGTGCCTCCAGGCTCCTCTCTGCCCCAACCAACCTCAGGACACTGCGCATGAGCTCAGCCTGAGTGTGTCCCTGTGCTGTTCCTCAGATTCATGCACTCCCTGTCACCTCTTTGCCTTGATCATCTTCCCTGAGTGGCCTCACCCAAAATAGTGCTGGCCCCGAACCCCGTGGCCCCTGACCTCTGAGCTCTGCCGAGCTCTGGCCAACATGACCAAAGCTCATTCTCTTTTCCCCAGACCCCCAGACACCTGCCCCCTTCTCCATTCCTACTCAGGTCCGGATGCCCCCAGCCTCCCAAATGCCCGTCCCAGCTGGTGCCCCTGCCATCCATCTCTGGCCATGATAATCTCTCTCGAGCCTGCTCCATCCCCTGAGGTCTCACCCGCCCTCTTTATCTTGCCTCCGAGTCCAAGTGAGAGACACAAGGAGACTCTCAGGTCGGGGCTCGCCCCTTCCCCTCCACACGACTTCTAGACTAGAGTCACCTCTGCGAAACCGGCACCTGACATGTCCCTGTCTAATTGGCAGTGACCCATGCCTCCTAGGCTCCTCTGACACAGCACACAGATCCCTTCGCAGCCGACTGCCCTGCCCCGCGCTCTGTGCCGGGCACTCCTGAACTGCTGTCTTCTGCACGCCCTGAGCCTTTCTCCAGTGTCCCCCAGTCTGCTTCTTCTTCAGGATCTAGGGGGATGCACCTTTCTGGTGATGTCCGTCTGAACACCCCAAACAGGAATAGCCGCCTCTTCGGTGCTCCTAGAAACAACAGGAACATTCCTCTAACGTGCGCATGCCACACCCCAGTGTCCCCCAGTCTGCTTCTTCTTCAGGATCTAGGGGGATGCACCTTTCTGGTGATGTTCGTCTGAACACCCCAAACAGGAATAGCCACCTCTTCGGTGCTCCTAGAAACAACAGGAACATTCCTCTAACGTGCGCCTTAGGACACGTGCTTTGTCCTTTCCTTAGGGATCAGCTCCCCTCGCTAGCTGGGGCCTTGCCAGGGCAGGGCACGTGTCTCAGCAGGAGCTGGATGGGGTGCCCAGTGGTGCTCAGCACGCACAGGGAAGGAGCGAGTGTATGAGGAAAGTGGCATCCGAGAGCCTGGGGAGGGGAGAAAAATGGACGTGGACTTCCTATCTTATACAACAGCCATTCACAGCTCCTGTCCCTCCTGTCTCTAAGCTACAAACACGGTTGAAAGTGGGGTCCCTTCTCTCACATTCAAGCCTTCCATTGTAATCACAGAGCACTAGAAAGAGAGAGGCTTTGACCCCAGGAAACACTGATTAGTTCTGTGTCATGGCTCTGCCTCTAACTGGGAATGTGACTTGACCAGGCTTCTCAACCATTAGGGGTCCCAGCTTCCTCGTCTGTCCTGAAGGCTCAGGGTCCTAGCACAGTGCCTGGGACAGAAGGATATTCCAAGTGGTACCTATGAATGTTGGAGGCTTGCTATTATCAGCATTATTTTTGAATTAATTTAGTCAACAGATGCTAATTGAGCACCTACCATGTGTCGGGTGCCATGCCACATGAGGAGACATGGAGATGTGTCACGTGTGGCCCCAGCTCTTGAGAGTTTGCTAAAGGAACACCCTCTAACAGTCCATGGCATCTGTCTAACTTCTTCCTGGCCCTGCATCTGTGAACCAGGACCTGTTTTCTAAACTCCATTGTGGTCACTCATTTGTGCTGCTGGTTGTCACAGCTTCAGGACTGCAGACAGCCAATGACACTTAACCTTAGACAGGGTTCTAAACACTTCCCCACTGTCCCTCCCCTCTGTGGATGCTGGCCACCTGAATGGTCCCTCATCGGTCACTAACAAGCCCTGCATCTTCACAGGTGTGAGTGGGGCCAGGTGGCGACTCTTGCCATTGTCACCCAGCACCCGGGGTTCCTAGAACTTCTCCTTCTGTGCTCTGCAGACGTGGGAAGAGAAATATTTTCTTTACAAAATTGAACTGAATTTTTAAGTCATGCTACTTGGCAGTACCGTATTCTCAAGCTGTTCAATGTTTTCTTGGCTGCTTTTCTGACATGTAAATTAAACTATCATTTCTGCCCCGGCTATTTTTTCCTTGTGTTTCACAAAACAAGTACTGTAGGAAAGTTAGTTCTATATAAAAATTTAAAATATCTTAAACATTTTATGCCTTGGTGATCAAAGTGATAATTTTTCCAAAGTAAGCCACCTCATTTGCCAAGTAGCATATCTTCTCGTCCTGAGCAATTAGCTGAGCATTGCTGTTACATACCTGAAAGCACGAAGCTTTGAGGGCTGTTTGCTACTTGGCTGTGCGGATGTGTTCATGTGAGAAGGAAGATGCTTCGTGTGAAAAACAGGCTGCACTTACCTGCAGGAGCAGTGTGGTCTGGAGCCCATTCTTCACGAGAAGTGGGAGGTCGTGTTGTGATTAGGCAGCCATCGAGCACGTAGTGACCTCAACAAAAGCAGAACGTCTAGTACAGCAAATGAACCCGGTCATCTGCCCCGCCAGGTAATGATGGCATTTGAAACATAAAAACCAAAAATCTTTTAAAAACAGCGTGAAATAGAGGCAGACACATGGAGTTTTGAAGTTTGGAATTGGACGTAGTGGCGTCCAAAATCAGGTGGCTTCACGTCTCAGATCCCGATTTCATTTATAAAATTATCCGAGTGTTGAGTTAGAGTGTTGACATGAAATGCCTGCAACAAGTTCAGACAGTCCTTCTCTTACTTCTGATCTGACGCTCAGTCACTGAGAGTGGAAATCTAAACATGGCGAGGCAGGTGCTGGGTCCAACGCACAGGCCTGACTTTTCATCCCCCACTGCACATTTTAGATTAACCTATTAAAATAATGAATGTGCATTCCTCTCTTTCCCCCCAGATCTTTTCATTTGCAAAACTTGCAGCGTGGAAACAATCTTACCATAGCATTTGGGTTTCCAAATTTATTTTCTTCTTGATATTGACAGAGGCTTATTTCTTTCTGCTAAACAGCATTCAACATTACAAATTTTGAATAAATGGTGCGCTTCTGTAGATAAAAAGAGATATGCATGATCAACCTCTTTTTTCTTCAAGGAATGTCTATTTTTGAATAATTTTTCTGACAAATGAATCATCACTTCCTATGGCACAGACTAAGTTATAAGTGCATCTTCTATAACATCATGTACAAGACTGCAAAGCTCGGTGCTATGGAAAGGAGCGGGTGCTGCTCTCTGCGGACGTGGGTGAGGTCAGGTGCCTGCTCTCCCGCGAGCTCTCCGCTTCTGTCCCCACTTCACAATGCAGGTCCCCATCCAAGCTCCTGTCTGTCTAGACTCACACCTCTCACATGCAAGCTCTGGCTTTCTATCCCATGCCCTAACTGATGTAAAGTAGAGATGTTTATTTTGGACGATGATGTAGCGTTCATTCCCTTTGCTGAACTTGGTTTGTTATAAATAAATAGGTAAAACAGCTGGTAAATACTCAACACACTAGTGAAGGGTCAATAAGAAGAGTCCCGCCCAATGCAGCCGGTGATGCTTGTCAGGCGCAGTCACAATTAAGTTTTCCGTATGAGCCATGACATCTTTTTTTTTTTTTTTTTCCTTTTTGTCTTTTCTTCGTGTCTGGCAACGGATCGCAACCCTCAGTGTCGCACCCGTACCGGACCGGGACCGGCTAACGGGATTGCAACCCTCGGTGTTGCTCCCGCACCTCGCTCAGCCAGTGAGTGGGAACCAGTCTGTATGTGGGATCCGAACCCTCAGCGGGATCGCCGCCGCGCCCCCAAGTGACGCACTGTAGCAGTGCGCCACCGGGCCGGCCCAACATCTTTTTGTATTTACAAGAGCACACACACAAGCAAACATAACAGATTGTGCTAGCAAAAAAAAAAGTGCTGTTGTTCAGATCCCTCAAGAGTTTCTCAGGAGTCAGGGGATGCCTTTCACGCCTCCAGGTCCTTTCCAAATCACCTGTCAACTTCACACGATTGGCCAAGCTCTCACCGTCCCCTATGATGACATGTCCCCGCTGCCATTTGTATTTCTTTGAATTCTAGTCAAGTATTTCGCCCATCATTCCACTGGGGCATTTTTATTTTCTTCTTTTTTGACATTCTATGCAAGCTTTTTATTAAGTAGATTAAACATTCAGTATACTGCAGAAATCGTAAATGTATATTATTAAAAGATTTATTATTATTTTTGATTGGCAAATCATAATTGTATGCATTTATGGAGTACAATGTGATGTTTCCATATATGTACATAGTGTTGCATATTAAATATTGTTAACCAAATCAAGCTAATTAACATAGCCATCACTTGGTTTATCAATCATTTTTTTCTAGGGAGCCATTTGAAATCGACTGTCTAAGTTACGTTGAAATTATTATTGGCTGTAGTCATTGAGCTGTGCAATAGATCTCAAAACCTGTTCTTCCTGCCTGTCTGATACTTTGCACCCTTCGGCCCACAGCTCCCCACCCTCTCCTTCCCCTGCTCTCCCAGGCTCTGGTAGCAACCACGCTCCTCTCTACTTCCGTGAGTTCAGTTGTACTTGACTCCACATGGAGAAATGCTGCAGGATTTGTCTCTGCGGGCCTCGCTTATTTCACTTTGCATAATGTCCTCCAGATTCATCCACATTATTGCAGATGACAGGATTCCTCTCTTTTTTAAGGCTGAGTTGTATCCCATTGTGCATATACCACATTTTCTTCATCCATCCATTGACTGATGGACACTTAGGTTGTTTCCGTACCTTGCCAACTGTGAATAGTGCCACAATGAACACAGGAGTGCAGACATCTCTCCGACACACTGATTCCTTCGGATTTATACCCAGAAGTGGGATTACTGGGTCGTATGGTAGTTCCATCCTTAGTTTTTTGAGAAGCCTCCATACCTTTTCTATCATGGCTGTACTAACTTGCATTTCCACCAACAGTGTGTGGTTCCCTTTCTCCACAACCTCTCCAACCCTTGTTATCTTTTACCCTTTTGATAATAGCCAGCCAGTAAATACACATCTTGGTGAACTTTCACAGAGTGCACAAACCTATGTAACCAGTAGTCAGATCAAGAAATAGTTCTTAGGACACCCACAGAAGCCACCCGGAGTCCACTTCCGGCCAGTACACACCACCTCCACCCAGGGAGGTCACACCTGGATGGATGCACAGTGCATTCCCACCTAGTTTTGGGTACTGTGTAACTAGAATCACAGGACGCCACCCGGAGTCCACTTCCGGCCAGTACACACCACCTCCACCCAGGGAGGTCACACCTGGACGGATGCACAGTGCATTCCCACCTAGTTTTGGGTACTGTGTAACTAGAATCACAGGACTGTGCCCATTTGTGTTTGTCTTGTTACAATCAGAATAAGGCTTGTGAGATTTATTGTAAGTGGTTGGAATTCATCCATTTTGATACTAATTGCCACTCTGTATTCTATTGTAATCTTTCCACTGTTTATGGGCATCTGGGCTGCTTTTAGTTTAGAGCTGAAGCCGATAATGCTGCAATTAGCATTATAGTGCAGGCATGTTGTTGAACACTTGTAACATTTTCTGGGTCCTTAAGTAGGAATGGACTTGCTAGGTTATATATTATTTCATTTCAGTAGAATTGTCAAATAGATTTCTAAAAGAGTTGTACCAACTTACACTCCTACCAGCAGCATATAAGGGTTCCAATTGTTCCAGGTTTCTTCAAACACTCAATATCATCCACTTCTTCAATTTTAGCCATTTTGCTGGTACGTAGTGACACAACATTGTATTTATAGAATTTATAGAAGTATAATTACATGCTTACAAATGAATTCATTTTAAGTGTACAGTTAGATGAGTTTTGACAAATATCTACATTTTTATTACATTAAAAAGTCCCTGATTTCCTCTGGTCAATCCTCCCACCCCATCCTCAGCTAGCAGGTGTCTGTATCTATAGATCGGTTTTGTTATTCTAGAATTTCATAAAAATACATGCAGTATGTATTCTTTTAAGTCTGGCTTCTTTTTATGAGAAAAATGTTTTTGAGATTTCATCCATGTTGTCGTGTAAATCAGCATGTTATTCATTTTTATTGCTGAATAGTATTCTGTTGTCTGGATGTTTGAAAATATGTTTATTCATTCTACTGTTGAAAAACACTGAGATCATTTCCAGTCTTGTATCACTGGGAGTGCAGCGCAGTGGACATTAATGCATAAGTCTTGTTTTGAACACGTGTTTTCATGACTCGTTGGTAAATGTTCAGGGGTGGAATCATCGGGTCATGTGGCAAGTGTGTGTGTGACTTCATAAGAAACTTCCAGACTGTTTTCTAAGCAGTTTGCACAATTTACACTCTCTCCACCCGAGAATGAGATTTCTTGTTGTTCTGGGTGCTCACTTGGAATTGTCATTACAATAAATTTTTCAGCCTTCTCAGTAAAAGGGTAGTGGTACCTCACTGTGGCTTTAATTCTCATTTCCCTGATGACTAATGATGTTGCATATCTTTTAATGTGTTAATTGATTGTCCAAAAATCATCCTCTGGGAAATCCTTGTATTCTCTCAGTATTGAGTTAGGATGTCTATCTTCCTTTTGAGTTGTAAAGATATCTTCATGTTCTAAATACAAGAGTCTGTTGTCAACTATTCATATTATGACTATTTCCTCCTAGTCTGTGTCTTATCTTTTCCTATTTTGATGGTTTTGGCAAAGGAGTAGTTTTTATTTTGATAAAGCTCAATTTATAAAGTCTTTTCATTTATGATTAAGAATGATTAAGACATATTTGCAAATCCAAGGTTTCTTCCTCTGTTTTTTTCTAGAAGTTTTATAATTTTAATCTTTTATACTTTGGTCCTCTGTTTAAAGTTAAATTTTGTGTATGGAGTGAGATATGGATCAGTGAGAGAGATATATATATATATATATATTTTTTTTTTTGGTCTGACTTCTGCTATTTTAGAGCAGATCTATCACAGCTGTTTCTGAGGCACGGTCTTTTTGAGTCTCTACTGAAACCAGTGAGCCTCCAGCACAGTCTCTTCTGTCTGCCTGGCTGGAGCTTGGATGTCCCCCGTGGGGTCTAACCTGCTCGACCATTTGCTCCCTGGCTGCTGCCTTTGTCCAGACTCGTGGAATATGGCTCTGTGTGTTCTCAGCTTCGAATTCAGCTGAAGACTCAAGGGCACCCCAGAGCACACCTCTGGAGCTCTTTCTATGAGGGTCTCCCTTCCGGAGAGTACACTGCCTGCAAATCCCAGCCGCCTCACTCTCCCCGAATTCCTGTTAGTGTTTTAGAAAACTCTAGCTCATTACTCATTGGATCTTCCTCCTTTCCATTTAGTCTGCATCTCATTCTGGGACTCAACTGACAGATATTTTACGACATTACACTGCATCCAATTTAACTCTCACTTTTTGTCTTTTCACTTAACGTTCTCATTGTGCTTCGGTTTGATGTGACCTGTTGGCCTGTCTTCTTCTGCTATTTAAAATCTGCAGTCACATTTGTCCAATGATTATTTTTTTTCAGTTATTACTCCTTCAATTCTAGAATTTCTGTTTGATTCATCTTCATAAATTCCCATTCTTTGGTCATATTCCGATTTATTCATATGTTTCCCACATTTGTATATTTATTTTTTTAACATTTTAATCGTGGTCGTATTAAAGCCTTTCTCAATGATCTCAATTACTTGCATCATCTATCGATCTGTTTCTATTGGCTATTTTATCTATTAGTTTTGATACCATGGTAATATTTTCTCAAGGTATGATTTTATTGAGTACCAGACATTGTGTATGAAATACTGTGGTATCTGTGATGTTATCCTCTTCCAGGAGGGCTCGTCTTTCCTACACTAAGCCCTCAGAGGATGATAGATCACCTCAATCCAGCCAGAAGCTGCACTCAATTAAAGCCAGCTCTCAGCCTGATCTGCCCATGGCCCTCTGGGGTTTGATCCTGACTCAGGTCTGTATTCTCCACAGCATCTCCCCTCCAGTTGGTCATAAATCCTAATCTTTGGCTCATGAGAGTGACAGAACTCTCATACTTTGCAGAGGTTTTCTGCACAGGTTTTTAATTTCTTGCTCAGGATAGCCCTGGTATTTGCCAATTTTCTTGAGGAAAATGTAGCCCTGTTCTTGGTGCCTCTTCAGTGTTTCCCACAGGCTCTGTGGCTTATTTATGTTTCACCAACACATTCCCATGGGTGCAAAGCTGGATTCTCTATTTCCTGCCCATGTCCAGAACTGGCTAACACTCCTCAAATAAAATAACACCCCTGAACTTCATAAGTCAACCCATCTCTCCAAGTTTCTTCCATCACTCTGCTGCTCACAACAAGATGGTTTCTTTATGTTATCTTGCTTGTCTAAATATTTTTCATAGAAATAGTGGTCTTCGATCAGCTCTTTCCTCTCACTGAGACACTCTGAGTACAGTCAAAAACATCCCTTTTTCTTCTATTCTCTGGGATTGGGGTCTGTCCTCCAGGAGGTCTTCTCCTGCATGTCAAGTTTAGACACAATCTTCCATATAATATATCTTCTAGTACCATTTCTTGTTTGACTATTAGCATTTAAATGTTTAACCCACATAGAATATGTAAAACCTGTGTGTAAAATGTCACGTGGAGTTCCCACAAACCACCCCTCCAATGGAACCAGGTTGCTCCAGGACTATGCTGAGTAATCTGTCCTTCCTTGTAGGATTTAGAATTCTGACTTTACCCATAACGCAGATGTGCTTGTGATTCTATGTTCTGTTGCCCTGTTTTATTCCTTTATTTGTTTATCCTACACTAGTTATATACTTTTAAAATTACTATACGCATTACATACTTTTTGGAATTTTAAAGGTGAGTTTTCTTCCCTTATATTTTCAGACAGGTCTTAGCATCAGTTACTGTGTTTCTCAAAAAGCACTATTAAGATTTTGATAGAAATTACATTAAATTATAGCATAATTATTGGAGAAATGACATCTTTACAATATTAAATTTTAAGTAGTCATTGTTAAGAATAAAAATCTATATTTCAAGTTGCCAAGTAATAAGCTGGGAATAGAACACTAAAATTTTAAATGTAGTTATTGAAATTTAACATTTTAATATCTTTGATGTTTAGGAGAAATATTTCCAGCTAATGGGAGCTTCCTTGCCCAAGGCCAAGCTTTTTCCCTGAGGATAGCTGGTCCATGTGCTGGTAGAGGCTCAGACCCCTTGCCACAATTTGGAGCAATTCTGAAGACCACAGCTCACCTTTTCTCTCTGCAAGTCCTGCTTCCCACCTTTCTTCTCAAGCAGTGTTGCCAAGATCACTCCCTAGTCTACTTCCTGCAAGCAGATCTCTACTACCTATTTCCCAGAAAACTCCACCCAGAAAGGAATCCAATTCTGAAATGGAATCTGGGGCCTGGATTGCCCAGGGTGGTTGGCAAGGGGGACTTCATCACTGGTGGTAGTTGAAGTTCTGATAACCCCAGACATGTAGTCAGAGGGGCATGGTTCACTCTTTTGTGGAGAACTGAGATGGGACTCCAGTGGGAGGGGAGGCAAGGGCAGGTGCACTCTGTTGGGCAGGTGCACTGGGTCAGGCATGTTAGGGGCTGACTCAGCTGCAGTAGCATCCCAGCTCCAGGCTCCCCACGACATGGTCCAGATGCCCAGTCCTCCCTTCTCCACTCCCAAAAATCTTCCTTCATGCAAGCTGCTTCTGAGAGCCAGCTTCCCCAGCAATCAGACGCTTTGCTACTTAGTTATTATCTGTGCGTAATAATACCTCATTCTATTTTTTTTTTGTATTGCAGCTAAAATTGGACTAAAACTGTGTTTTCCAAAGTGAATTTTCTGCACCAATAGTTCCAAGAGATGCCTTGAAGAAAAAAATTGTCTTGTGGTCACTTGAATCTGGGAAGTGCTTCACAGGATGTCCTTAGGAATCGAAAATGCATGCTACCAATTAAAGATTTTAAAGAGTTCTGCCACACACACACAAAAATATTTATTTTTAACATAGTTTTTCTAAAATTTAATTAAACATGCAACATTTACTGGTTATTACCACTGATTATTGCTTTGTGCGCATTCTTCAGAAAAGCCTTTGAAAGTCACTGTTATGTAAACACACCACAGTTCCATGGGGCAAAAAGGTAAATATACAGTGTGCACATAATAACATTAGAGGCCGGTGTTGCTGATTTCTCTGTGGCAACTTCAGTAGCTCTTTCTGGCCCTTTCGCATCCAAAATGATAGCAGGTGACAAAGAAGTTCTCACTTTTTCTCATCAGGAAACTTTCAGGGTGTCTTTATACCATCAACACTCTCCAGACCTTCCTCACAAGCCATCCTTACATCAAAGGCCCTGGGCAGTCACGGGGATCTCACTTTTGGGTGCCGGTGAAGAAACAGATGGTCAGACGGACCACTGGTGGCAGCCCCCATCCCTCCAGCTCTGCATCCTCCCTCTTGCAGTGCCCTGTCTTTAGCCGGCGCTGGAACTGGATTCTTAGCCCAGTGTCCACCACTGCTAACATTCTGCCCTAGCCCTGCACAAGTGACAGGAGATTCCTACAGCCCGTTCCCTGTCTAGATGGTGCAGGCAAGTAATCTGCTTGCATTCTCACCAAGCTCTGTTGGAATCCCCATTTCAGATTCCTGTTTTTCTTCCCAACAAATACACACTGAGACTTACAAGAAACCTCAGAGCTGCAAGAAGACATTTGCAGCAGGCTTTCCAGGGCTGTCTGGGAGCAGGGGCTTCTGCATGCCCGGAGAGGACTCCAGGGAGCTGCTGATTGTGCCCAGTGAGAAGCCGTGCTCCAGGACACCAGGGAGTCAGGGTAGCAGCCATGAGTCACACGTAACACATGCAGGGGCTCAAAGACAAAGAGGTTTGTCCCCAAGGCAGGTCACTGCTTGAAGCTGAGAAAGAGCAGGAACAGGGGCCATTCCGGAAAGGCCCCCCCGCTCCCTGAAGAATTTCTGCAACCTGCAATCCCTCCAGTCCACAGTGAGAGCTGAGGTGCTTCAAGGCCCACACTCCTGGAAGGAGATGAATGGCTACAGCCAGAGCCCGTGAGAGAGCCGGGCAGGACAGCACCTCCTGTCCCCCTCAGATGCTTCCCCCTCTTCCCGGAACAGTCTCCACCACCGCATTGCTTCCTCCTTCCCTGGCTCCTCCTACAACACTCAGCCCCTTACCACCTCCGTGACCTGGCTCTCAGCCTTGTGTGCACACTGGAATCACTGAGGGACCCCCCAAATGCTGATGCCTGGGTCCCCTCCCTGAGATTCTGATTCACTTGTTCCAGGGTGTGACCCAGGCTTGGTTTACAAAGCTTCCAGATGAGTCTGCTGTGTGGTCGAGGCTGAGGACCACCTTTCTATGGGAAATCCTCCTTGCTTTGTCCTCTGAACCCAGAAAGGGTCAGGGACCCTGCAGCCAGCCCTGTGCATGTCAGCCGACAGCATCGATCAACCAGCCTTCAAGACAGAACCTTCTGCATCTGCGGATCAGCTGCCTGCCCCACCCAGACCTGCACAAAGGCTCTAATCAATGTCTGGGCGCTTCTGGGTCCTGGACTGGTGTGTTCTCCATTATAAAACGTTCAGAATCTAAGTCTCTTAAAGCTTTAAACATTGAAAGAAATGTTGATTTATAGTTTTATTCTTTTTCTACCACTTTTAATACTTGGCCACGTTACAAAAGGTTTTGAGATGCTTGCTTTTCTGTGTGAAATGTTCTGCCTGGCACATGGCTCCTTTCCCTGTCTTGAAGAGTGTCCCTCACTCAGGTCACAAACAGCCACTGTATCTGAAAAGATGACCTTCTGAGGAAGAAACTGTTTTCTGCAAAATCAGGGCAGCTTATATAATCTTGTGGTGTGGGGGGAAAAAGTCTTTTTTATTTCCTCCAACAGGCACTTTCCCAAAGCATAATAAATGGAGAAAACATGTTTTATAACAATAAAAATTAAAAATATAACAAGATAGTTGCCAAATACAATTTTTGTAATTACTGGAATATTCTTATTCTATATTATCAAATATGGATACTTTAAATGAGATTTTCTATCCCCTTGAGCAGGTTTTTTTAAAAAATGTTTAAATAATGAATTCCTTTGAATTTTGATTATACCCTTAACCAACATCACCATGTATGAATGATAAAATGAAATTACCTTTAAAACCATAGTTGGCTTCAAAATTTCCATTGACAACCTGACTTTAAATACAATTTATTTATGTAAAAACTTGAAGCAGCGAGCTATCACCACCACTCCATAATCGTCTGCGCAGACCCTCCCAACCTCGTCTCACCAGCTCCACTTGGTCCAGCCTGCTCCCTTCTCGTGGACACTCTGCCCCAGCCACAGGACATTTGCACATGCTATGTGTCTGCACCTCTGCTCTCCCAACAAACCGTCCTTTTAACCACCACTTGCTCATCGTGGAAACCTCATCTTAGGTAACATCCCCACCAAGAAGTCTTCCCTGGCCCTCCAGAGCTGAAGCCAGCCCCCAGCACTGTGATCCTTCCCATCTCTGCACTTACAACGGGACCCTTAACTCTAACCAAGTGATTGTTAGAGTAGGTCTGTCCTCATCACTGGACTGTGACCCCCTGAGGCTGGGGCTGTGTCTCTACTGAGGGTGCCTTGCACAGAGACGGAGGTCAGCACACAGGAGCGAATGACAGGACAGTGGCCAAGGTCCCACCCTGATTGCTGGGAGATTTGGTTTGTTTCAGCTCTGCCAAGATCAAAGAAGCAGTCCTTTTTTGCCTGTGACAGGACGCAGCCATGGCGCTCAGAAAGGCTGAGCGGGAGTTTACCTTCACGAAGGAGTCTCTGGAATGCCAACGCTTCATCTAAAGGCACCTTGTGGACCTTGAAAATCTAAACTGTAATATTTCATGCCACCACGACGCAGCCATGGCGCTCAGAAAGGCTGAGCGGGAGTTTACCTTCACGAAGGAGTCTCTGGAATGCCAACGCTTCATCTAAAGGCACCTTGTGGACCTTGAAAATCTAAACTGTAATATTTCATGCCACCACTGCAGCAGCCCACACAGCATATCCTCGATACTTTCGGTTCTGAAAATAGGTGATATTTTAATTAGAAATTTTGTTTTTCTTGCAACAAGATTTTCTATACTCTCATTCATTGGAAAGATTCTCTGTGCCTTCAGGATGATTTTGTGTAAAGAGCATTTAAAACATAGAACCTTCACGCTGCCTGTGACGGGTCCCTCCCTGCTCCGTGCCGTGAACATGGAGGACCTCACTGCACCTCAGAGACCCCCGAGCAGCTTCACACAGGCTAATCAGCCCCTCCACCAGCCCGCCCTCTTCTCTCCAGGCAGCCCCCTTCTTCTGTCTACATCAAGCCAGTGTGATTAGAGCTGCTGACAGTAATGAACGGACAGGCAGAACAGCCCTGCGCCACTAAAACCCACATAAAACTCAACCAGCTCAATGGAGATGAGAGCCGACAGCAGGGCGAGAGAAAGCCTCTCTCCACCTCGCTTTGATTGGTCTCGATGGGTGATTAGCCAGGAGATGCTTAATGGGCCGGGAGTTTTTGCAAAGTGTGATTGACAAGGCATTGATTTATCTATTTGTGGTTCTGCTCATGTCTTCGAGGTGGTAAATAGAAACTTACCTTGTAAGGCCTCCTATCAGTTTCTTTATGGGATCTGTTCTCAGGAGGCTGCTGGATTATCCCTGCTGAGGACAGATTGAAATAAAGTAAGGCACAATAGTCTGTGTTTGTGCTTCTGAAAACCCTGATATTTATTTTTATCTCCCTCCTGGATAGCGTGATTCAGAGCCTTTCACACGCTCCACGTGAGTGAGGTTCCCTTTGGAGTTCATGACAATTTCCACCACACAGCTCTCAAACTGGTCTCAAGTGTGCTTTGGAATCCGTTTGACCCACAGTCCTGGGAGAAGGTCGACTCTTGACATGGTCACCCAGGGGAGTGCTGATTCTTTCCCTCCTGGGTGTGTGCTCCAGGAGGAAGTGGCCACAGCTACAGCTGGCCAGCCAGAGTGAGCTTTGGTGGCACCTGTGTAAAAATGTGGATTATTGTTCTGCACAAAAATTGCTGTTGAATGTCATCCACAGTGGCCACTGCGGAGATTTATACATTGTGTTTGGATAAAACAATTCTGGAGTATGACCTAACATCTGAAGGTGACTCAAATACATGTAAAGCCACATGAGCACATGTGTGTATGCATGTGTGCTCATGCTTGTGTGTGTATGTGTGCATACATGTGCTTGTGTGTTTATCCTGACTGCATCTCTCCATATAATAATTTTCAGACTAAAAGTTATGGCCTGAATTTAAGGTTGTGCTGTCAGGTCCTTATCATCCAACTTCTCTGTGCAGGCACTGAGATAACCACCGACCAATGCAAAGTCACCATGGAGACACAGGAGGAAATTCCACAGCAACGGGGAGTGGCATCTGTCCTGAGGATGAGACCCTGGGGTTCTTAGTCCTGAAAGTGACCAGTATTCTCGTAAGATATCAGGAGACACCAAGGACCCAAATAGTTTCTGAAAAGCAAACTTGGTACAGATCCAGTGCTGTTGATCAAGAAAGCCAGTGATCCAGGGTTGTTCATATCAAGAAAGGCCATTGGTCCAGGATTGTCACTGAAGAGAAGCAGGGTCTGTCTATTGCTGTACTGGTCCCATGCTTGGAACTTCTGGGAAAAGCAGGTCAAACTCTCAAATAGGCTCACATTGACAGTTCCCTGCTATTTCATTTTTCTTCTTTCAGACAGAAATTATTTTTAAAAAGCACTGCACAGTATGCAGGAAATTTTCCCAAATCAGGGTCATGGTTCCCCTGCAGGCTCATTTCTTACATATCTGCCGCTTTTTGCTTGTTTTCTGTCCCTGGAGGGGCTGCCCCTTGCTGGTGAGGGACATCCGCAACAGTCTGGGGCCCCCAAGTGGAAATGTAAGCTCGCTTTTTAATGAATCAAAACACAAATCCTCTTTGAGCGTTCACGTCGGCCTGCTTCAGGTTCCAGTGCCAAACCTTCTGCTGCTGGCACCTGCAAACCTGCATAACTGCACCTTCACAATGTGGAGCAGCAGCTCTCCACGCCCCTTTGCCCTGTTCCCTGACCACCATCCTTTACTCTCTACCCCTCCTGACGACCTCAGACTGCTCGTGTCAGTGGAATAGGCCAGTCACACAAAGACAAACACTGCAAGATGCAGTCATGGTTTTGAGCGCAGGTTCTGCAGGAAACACCAGGAGAAAGGCCATTCAGGGTGTTCAATGGGGACAAAGGGGAAAAGTAAGAGGGTTCATCTATAGAAGCCAAGTGCACCCCAGGAATGCTGGCACAAGGTAGTGTGTGCAGCCCCGTGCCTGGCGGGTTCTGCAGAGAAGCAGGGAGGGCCATGGAGGAGGATGGCAGACAGGCTCTGTCGGGAAGAGGAGGCCCCTCCTGTGGGCCATGCCACCATCGCTAACCCCACGCTGTAGTCTGCCCTCTGCCAGAGATCGGGGCGTCTGCTCCAGCATGCACCCGCCTGGCGGGTTCTGCAGAGAAGGAGGGAGGGCCATGGAGGAGGATGGCAGACAGGCTCTGTCGGGAAGAGGAGGCCCCTCCTGTGGGCCATGCCACCATTGCTAACCCCACGCTGTAGTCTGCCCTCTGCCAGAGATCGGGGCGTCTGCTCCAGCATGCACCTAGTGTTCTCGCTTCCAACCCTTCATGTGATGGGGGGTCTGTTGGGATCTCAGGAACCAATAAATGCAACTGCTTCTTTTTGCATATGTCCATTTTTTGAGACTCATTTCAATGCAACAACACGAGTTAAGGGGCAAGTGTGTTTTTTCTCACATGCTCCAAGGTCATCATGGGTCCTGAAATGAGGCCAAACATGCCCAGTTCTCTCCTTTGGAAGCTCGGCATTGCAGGGTTTCTGGATGAGAATAGACATGACTCAGGCTGATTTCAGCAGAAGAGGGTTTTGTTTAGAGTATGTGGGGTACTTTACAGAGCCTCCTGAAGCACAGGCACCCAGCTCACAGCCTGCGCAGGCAGGAATAGCACTTGTATTCTTGCTGTTCCTAGTGACCTGGAGGGGATGTGCTGCCACCATGCTGAGTGCAGGTCCTGAGTCTTCCCTGGCATACCAAGGCAG